>NW_023306818.1:0-3799 GCF_011077185.1 Oxyura jamaicensis
CTGCTCCTTCAAAGTGACACTACCAGGCCCACCACAAAACCACGGCCTGTAGCGCCAAGTGCACTCATTGCTTTAAAAGCTCCAGGCCTGGGGACTCCACCAGTGCCCTGGGCAGCCGGTTCCACCCTTTCCATGAAGAAATTCTTCCTGAATTAGGAAGAATTCTTTCCTGAATTAGAGATAGGGCGAGTCAGCCTTCCCCCAGTATCACGACCACCTCCATCAAGAAAACCAGAAGGGTTCCTGTCACAGGCAACTCCCTTCTGAGGAGAACAGAAGGGGAAGTCTGCTGCCTCCCAGGAGAACAGGGTAAAAGACGTTTCTAGAAAGCTCACTCGCCCTGTAAGGCCCTCTGAGCATCATCCATTACTGTTCTGTCCCGACAGCAGCTTCAAAGTGGCAAAGAGAAGTTCAAGGGCTATCAAAGGGGACTTCAGGACCTTGGGAGAATGGGTGAAAGGATCAGGGACACACATAGCTTAGGAAAAAAAAGAGGGTTTATGATCTTTGGAAATGAGGTTGGGCCACTGAGAATGATTATAAGGATATTGTAACGATTGCAAGGACTACATTAGAAAGGCCAAAGCTCATCTTGAGCTCAATCTCTGGGTACTGCTGTTAAAGATAACATAAAATGTTTTTATACATACATTAACACAAAAAAGGAGGACTAAGGAGAATCTCCATCCTTTACTGGATGCAGGGGGAAACCTAGTGATGAGAGATGAGGAAAAGGCTCATGTGCTTAATGCCTTCTTTGCCTCAGTCTTTAGCAGAAAGACCAGTTGTTCTCTGGATACCCTGAGCTGGTGGAAGGGGATGGGGAGCATGATGTGGCCCTCACAATCCATGAGGAGATGGTTGGCAACCTGCTACAGCACTTGGATGTACGCAAGTCGATGGGGCCGGATGGGATCCACCTGAGGGTGCTGAGAGAGCTGGCGGAGGAGCTGGCCAAGCCGCTTTCCATCATTTATCAGCAGTCCTGGCTATCAGGGGAGGTCCCAGCTGACTGGCGGCTAGCAAACGTGACACCCATCTACAAGAAGGGCTGGAGGGCTGACCCGGGGAACTACAGGCCTGTCAGTTTGACCTCAGTACCAGGGAAGCTCATAGAGCAGATTATCTTGAGCATCATCACGCGGCACTTGCAGGGCAAGCAGGTGATCAGGCCCAGTCAGCATGGGTTTATGGAAGGCAGGTCCTGCTTGACGAACCTGATCTCCTTCTATGACAAAGTGACGCGCTTAGTGGATGATGGAAAGGCTGTGGATGTGGTCTACCTTGACTTCAGTAAGGCTTTTGACATTTCCCACAGCATTCTCCTCAAGAAACTGGCTGCTCATGGCTTGGCCTGGCGCACGCTTCATTGGGCTAGAAACTGGCTGGATAGCCGGGCCCAAAGAGTCGTGGCGGATGGAGTCAAATCCAGTTGGAGGCTGGTCACTAGTGGAGTCCCCCAGGGCTCGGTACTGGGGCCAGTCCTCTTTAACATCTTCATTGATGATCTGGACGAGGGGATCGAGTGCACCCTCAGCAAGTTTGCAGACGACACCAAGTTAGGTGCGTGTGTCGATCTGCTCGAGGGTAGGAAGGCTCTGCAGGAGGATCTGGAGAGGCTGGACCCATCGGCTGAGGTCAACTGCATGAAGTTCAACAAGGCCAAGTGCCGGGTCCTGCACCTGGGGCACAACAACCCCAAACAGAGCTACAGGCTGGGAGATGAGTGGTTAGAAAGCTGCCTGGCAGAGAAGGACCTGGGAGTATTGGTTGATAGCTGGCTAAGGGACTCTACAGATTATGAATATATATATAGGCGTATTGTGAAACTTCATGCATATGTAACTCTTTACTGCATATAACCAAGGTGTGATAAATGATTGAGTCTGAAATAGGATTCCAATTAAAGTTAGCAATTTATTAAAGGAATAAAGGCAAGCAAAACACCGGCAGTATCCGCTCCACCAAGACACACACCTTACAGTTCCCATTCATGGTTTATATCCCCCCTCCTAATGCATATTCATTAGTGGGCGTGTCCTCTTCCAGGCATGCCTGCTTCATCTTCTGGAATCTTCTGGAATCTTCTCGACCCCAGACCCCATGCATGCTCCCCCCACAGACTTCTGCTTAACACCGCACGGCCAGCAACAACACTGGTCCAGGCCGTTCCTGTCGGGTGACCGCTGCAGAACACAAGAACTATATACAGACATTAACCACCGAATCTAAGAACTATTTACATACACTAACCACCAAACACAGGAACTGTATGCATACATTAACCATCTCTATTTCCTTAGTCTCGTGGTTACACAAGGATGTGTAAGACAGAAGGTCACATTTCATCATGCGGCCCTAGCACTGCTCCACATTGACACGGGTCAGATGAACACAGCTCACAAAGGCAAGTTGCCACGTCAGGTGTGCACGACTTTGGCGGAGCTACCCCCGTGCTGCCCAGTGCTGAATAAACATACCTACTTTACAATCTTACTGATTGTGCAGTCCGTTTTCTGCAAGTCACTTTGAAGCTGCCGTTGGGACAGAACAGCGATGCTCAGAGGGCCTTACTGGGCGAGCGAGCTTTCTAGAAACGTCTTTTGCCCGGTTCTCCTGGGAGGCAGCAGACTTCCCCATGGGTTGGGTCAGGTCGGCGTTATGTGGCCCTCTGTTCTCAGGAGGGGGTCGCCGGTGACAGGAACCCTTCTGGTTTTCTTGATGGAGGTGGTCGTGATTGTCCTGGTTTCAGTTAGGACAGAGTTAATCTTCCTCCTAGTAGCTGGTAGGGTGCTATGTTTTGGATTAGGAGGAGAAGAGTGCTGATAACATGCTGATGTTTTAATTGCTGCAGAGCAGTGCTTACACCAAGCCAAGGAATTCTCAGCTCCTCGCTCTGTCCTGCCAGCGGGCAGGCTGGGGGTGCAGCAGGAGCTGGGAGGGGACAGACCCAGGAGAGCTGACCCAAACTGGCCAAAGGGGTATTCCATAATTCCATGCCATCTGGGGTCATGCTGAACAATATATAGGGGTGGCTAGCCGGGGCGGGGGGACTGGCTGCTGGGCATCGGTCAGCAGGTGGTGAGCAATTGCATTGCGCGTCACTTGTTTTGTACTTCTTATTGATATTATTATTTTATGTTTCTGTCCCAATAAACTGTCTCTATCTCAACCCACAGGCTTCATTTTTTTTTCCCATTTCTCTCCCCCATCCCAGAGAGGGAGGGGGGAGGGTGAGCAAACGGCTGTGTGGTGTTTGGCTGCCGGCTGGGTTAAACCACAACAGTGATACTGGGGGAAGGCTGACTCGCCCTATCTCTAACTCAGGAAAGAATTCTTCCTAATTCAGGAAGAATTTCTTCATGGAAAGGGTGGAACCGGCTGCCCAGGGCACTGGTGGAGTCCCCAGGCCTGGAGCTATTAAAGCAATGTGTGCACTTGGCGCTACGGGCCGTGGTTTTGTGGTGGGCCTGGTAGTGTTAGCTGACGGTTGGACTTGAGCTGAAGGCCCTTTTCCAACTGCAGCGGTCCTGTGACTCGTTCATGGGTTGAGCAGGCGCCATGCAGCCACCAGGCCCAGCGAAAAGACGTCCTTGGTGGCCTCCAAGTCAGCTCAGTGTCATGGCACCGAGTCACTTTGAAGGAGCAGCTGGAATAATGAGACAAGAACCTAGTTCTATTAAAATATATATTAATGATTTGAGGGGTTGAAAATCGCCGTCCACCGCCGTCGAAGTCTCCATCCTGGCGTTCTGTTGCTCCGTGACGCCAGGATCATGATGGTCTGAGCTGCCAGGCA
>NW_023306819.1:0-13830 GCF_011077185.1 Oxyura jamaicensis
CTTGTTTTGTTTAGTTATTCCCTTTCCCCCTCCCTCTTCCCCTTTCCCTTTTTTTCCTTTTAGTTGAATTGTTTAATTAATAATAATATTTCCTTAATAATATTTTTTCTCTAATTAAATCATCCTTATCTCAACCCGTGAGTTGTTCTTTCCTTTACTTCTTCCCCTCCTCATCTGAGGAGGGGGAGTGAGAGAGCGGTTGTGGTGTTCAGCTGCCTAGCACAGGAAAACCACCGCAGGAGGGAAAAAAAGTAAAAGCTCGTGGGCTGAGATAAAGACAGATTAATAGGACAGAAAATGAAGAGAAATGATGATGATGATGTTAATAGAATGTACAAAGCAAGTGATACACAATGCAATTGCTCACCACCTGCTGACCGATGCCCAGCCAGATCCCGAACAGCGCCCTTCCCCTGCCCAGCCAACCCCCCAGGTTTATTGTTCAGCACGGTGTCATATGGCATGGAAGACCCCTTTGGCCAGTTTGGGTTAGTTGTCCCGTCTCTGTCCCCTCCCAGCTCCTGCTGAACACCTAGCCTGCCCACTGGCAGGACAGAGTGAGAAGCTGAAAAGTCCTTGACTTAGCGTGAGCACTGCTCAGCAACAACTAAACATCAGTGTGTTATCAACACTATTCTCATTCTACATCCAAAACACAGCACCCTACCAGCTACTAGGAGGACTTTTCAGTCTCAAACCTAGCTCCTCAAAGTGATTTTTTTTTATTATTATTATCTACACCATGCCAGCATCAAAGATGCTTTTTCAGAATGGATGTCTTCCTGGTTAACCACTGGCCAGGTTAGTGATACATAGTGATGACAGTGATACTTCAGCCTCATATCATTATCCTTTGAGATTTAAGTCCTTGAAAGGATTAGAAACCACATTCAAAATGGACTTCACAGTCAGATAGAGATGCCCAGTCAATCAGATTTCAAAAGCTTTTTTAAAGACAGGTTTCCTTTATGATTACATATTTTTGAAATTCCCTAAATAATTCCGAAAATCTGTAAGTGGAGAAGCATGTTTCTAGTTTTTCTCCTGGATTCTCTAGAATTAGACCTGAAAATGTTCATGATAAAAGGAGTCCTACATAGGAAGTGATGCTGTCTTTGTGACCATATGTGTCACATGTGACACATATGACCAAAATGTGTCATATTTCTACTGATAGTTTTGAAACTGGATTACCTTTACATGAAGTGCTAAATATTTAAATTCAAACTTAATCCTTCAAATGTACTAATTCTGTCTTTTAAATTTTGATAAATTTTAAATTTGATAGTACTTGCAAGAATAAGTATAAGCACTAGTAAAGCAAAAAACTGTCTGAATTAAAAAAAAAAAAAAAAAGAAAGCATATCCCTTAATGTAAAAATAACAGGAATTTGGGCAAGATGAATTTCAGCTCCGTGAAATGCTTGTATACTGATGTGCATAGTACGGGTAACAAACAAGAAGAACTGGAGATCTGCGTGCGGTTGCAAGGCTATGATCTCATTGCAATCACAGAGACATGGCGGGATAGCTCACATGACTGGAATGTTGTCATGGAAGTTTACATGCTTTTTAGGAAAGACAGGCCAGGTAGGTGAGGTAGTGGAGTTGCTCTTTATGTGAGAGAGCAACTGGAATGCGTGGAGCTCTGCCTAGGGGTGAATGAAGAGTTGAGAGCTTATGGGTAAGGATTAAAGGGCAGGCTACCATGGCTGACACTGTTGTGGGTGTTTGCTACAGGCCACCTGATCAGGAAGAGGAGGTGGATGAAGCCTTCTTCAGACAGCTCCAAGTAACCTCTCAGTCACAAGCTCTGGTTCTCATGAGAGATTTCAACCACCCTGATATCTGCTGGGAAGACCACACAGCTAGGCACAAACAGTCCAGGAGGTTCCCGCAGTGCACTGATGACAACTTTTTGACACAGGCGGTCAAAGAGCCAACAAGACTCTTTGTTGGTGTTGCTAGACCTTGTATTAACAAATGAGGAAGGATTAGTTGGAGATGTGAGGGTCGTGGTCAGCCTTGGCCTTGAGATCTTTATTTGCATACAAAAATTTCCTGTAATGCTTTGCCCTATTTTAAAAATATTTGAATATAGGTACTACTACTGCTGTTCATTCTCTAGGTGCACAGAAGCATTTTCTGATCATTGCAGACTTGCTTGATGAAAGCCTCCACATATGTTTTGTGACAATAACAAAAACTGCAGTTGTCACAAAGTGTATAACAAAATAATAATTTAGGGCCTTAGTTTAAAGAGTCAACTTTAAATTTGTATTTAACATTTGGAACATTCTTAAATGATTTGCTGGACTAAGGCCAAAGTACTTCACAGATTTCAGGATTAACTCCAGATTTGATATGTATTTAAGTTCTATTTTATGTTAGACTAGCAGCTGATTGTATAAACACTTACTATTCTACATACATTTCTAAGATTCACTTTCTTTACCTTAGTGGGATGATCTGTATGTAAAATTAACTGTTTCTGCAGAGACAGGATCTAAAATATTTTCCAGAGGACTATAGTTACCTCTTAAAGCCTTCAGTTTTACCTTTATGGAATAGACAGAACAAATAGTATGAAAAATAATTTCATATATTTCAAATATTTCAAATGAGATGTTTTCTAATTGCTCTACATCTAATCTTACAGTCTGAATGTTTTAATTTTTACATTACATAAAAACATAAGAAAAGGTTTAATCATACTGATCATGTCACTCACACATTTTGCAGCAAAGCAGGGGATTGCAGCGTGCAGGGGAGTTCCTGCATTGAAGCAACCCCAGGGAGCAGAGGAAGCCATTAGCACCTGGCAAGCTTTGTGAGAGCAGCTGACGAGGCTTGGGCGGGGCCAGGAGCAGTGGCAGCCAACACCCCCAAAGGTAAAAAGGCAGCCCCTAGGGAACATGAGTGACTAGGATGGTCAAACAGGGTGTGGTATGTTAGCTAGGTAGTTTGCGCTGTCCTTGTCACTTCCAAAGGCAGTTGTAACATGCTCACAAGGAGCCCCAGTTGTGGTATTCACACGGCAGAAAGCTATAACCTCTGTGGCCTCTCCAGCCATAGGAAGCAACACAGCTACGCAGACAGAGCCCCAAAGGGAACATGAAATTATCCAGGTCTCAGGCTGTATGGTGTGCCCAAGCTTTTTGTCAGTGTCTGATGGTAGCAGTGAGTACACCTGGGGGAGGTGCACCCAGCTAGAACTGCTCAGCCTGGTGACAGAACTTCATGAGGAGGTGGGCAGGCTGAAGAGCATCAGGGAGTCAGAGATGGAGATTGACTGGTGGAATCGTTCTCTACCCTACCCCCTGTATCATGTTCCTTTGTTATGAAAAAAAAAAAAAAAAAAAAAAGAAGGGTTGTTATCATAGGTGACTCTCTTCTGAGGGGAACAGCAGGCCTAATAGGCCAACCAGACCCAACCCACAGGGAAGTCTGCTGCCTCTCTGGGGTCCAGGTAAGAGACGTTACTAGAAAACTCACTAGCCTGGTACAGCCCTTCGATTGTTACCCATTATTGCTTTTCATGTCAGCAATGATAAAGTATCAAAGTGAAGTCCAAGGGCAATCAAAAGGGACTTCAGGGCTTTGAGGTGATTGGTTAAAGGATTAGGTGCACACGTAGTGTTTTCTTGTATCCTTTCAGTAGCAGGGAACAATATTGAAAGGAACAGGCAGACCCAGCTGATAAATATGTGGCTCCGAGGCTGGAATTTTGGGTTTCTCAGTCATGGGATGGTCTACACAACACCAGGCCTACTGGTGCCTGATGGGATGCACCGTTCTCAGAGGGGGGGAGGATTTTTGTGCAGGAGTTAGCAGGGCTGATCAACAGGGCTTTAAACTAGATTCAGAGGAGGGAAAGGTTAAAACCAGTCTTGCTAGTGATAAGCTATGGGACAGCTTGCCAAAATCTGAGGGTGTGCGTACTACTGAGATCCTTCCGTCTGCTCCACAAGGTGCTGGGTACAGTGAAGCACATTTGAAATGTTTCTATGCCAATGCACATAGCAGGAGGAACAAGCAAGAGGAGCTAGAAGCCTTGGCTCAGTCTCAAAGCTATGACATCACTGGCATAAGCAAAACCTGGTGGGAAGAGTGACTGTGTGTGACTGTGACTGGTGTGTTACAATGGACAGTTATAGGCTCTTCAGAAGGGATAGGCAGGGCAGGCGAGGTGGGGTGGTGGAGCAGTATGTAATGGAGGGGCTGGACTATATGGAACTTGCAGTTGGTGATGACACAGTTGAGAGCCTCTGGGTAAGGATCAAGGGACAAGCAAATCAAGGGAATGTCATTGTGGGAGTCTACTACAGACCACCCAGCCAGGATGATGACACCGATGAATTATTCTTTAATGAATTAAGGGATACCTCTAGATCAGCCACCATTGTCCTTACGGGTGACTTCAGTTTGCCAGACGTAAACTGGGAATACCACACAGCTGATACAAACAGGTCCAGGAGATTCCTAAAGCATGTTGATGATAACTTCTCGGTACAGGTACTAAGGGAGCTGACTAGGAAAGGTGCCCTCCTAGATTTTTTCTTTGTAAACAGAGAGGGTCTCGTGGGTAAAGTGGCGATTGGTGGCCATCTTGGCCATAGTGACCATGAATAGCAGTCGAGTTTAAAATCATTGGTGATAGGAGGAAAACTGCCACCAGAACTTCAGCCCTGGGTATGGGGAGAGAAGACTTTAGGCTGCTCAGGGAACTAGTTAGTAAGGTCCTCTGGGAAAGTGCCCACCTCTTAAGAGCACAGGAACAAGCAATTCCAAAATGTCAGAAGTCAAGCAGATGGGGTAGGAGATCGGCTTGACTGACCAGGGATGATCTTCTAGAGCTTAGGTGGGAAAAGAAAGTGAATGGCCTCTGGAAGTGAGGTGAGAAACACAAGGATGCTGCTCACCATTGTAAAGAGAAAATTTGTGCAGCCAAACCTCAATTAGAGTTGAAGCTGGCCAGTACTATGGGGGACAATAAAATGGCCTTTTAAAAATATGTTAATGTATTGGGTTTACGTAGCAAGGGCTTGGTAACAGGGGGCTGCAGGGGTGGCCTCTGTGAGAGGAGTTCAGAAGCTGCCCCATGTTAGATAAAAGCTAGTTCCAGCTGGCTCCAAAGGGACCTGCCACTGGCCAGAATTGAGCCAATGAGCAATAGTGGTTGCACCTCTGTGAGAGCATATTTAAGAAAGGGAAAAACTGCTGTGCAACAGCAGCTGGGAGAGAGAGGAGTGAGAAACAGCCCTGAAGACACCAAGGTCAGTGCAGAAGGAGGGGGAGGAAGTGCTCCAGGCGCCGGAGCATAAGTTCCCTTGAGGCTCGTGAAGAGGACCATGGTGGAGCGGGTTGTCCCCCTGCAGCCCATGGTGTACCACAGTGGAGCAGATTTCCATGCTGCAGCCTGTGGAGGAGCCCATGGTGAAGCAGGTGTATATGGCTTGAAGGAGGTTGCAGCCCATAGAGAGCTGCAGGAGCAGACTCTGGGCTGGACCTGTAGCCCCATAGCGAGGAGCCCACATAGGAGCAGGTGATCTGGCAGGAACTGCTGCTCACGGGGGACCCATATTTGGTGCAGTTCTTGAAGAGCTGCTGCCTGTGGTAAGACATGTAGGATCAGTTTGGGAAGGACTGCATCCTGTGGGAGGGACCCCATGCTGCAGCAGGGGAAGAGAATGACTGTGAAAGAGCGGCAGATGACCAAGTGTTATGGACTGACCGCCATCCCCATTCCCTGTTCCACTGTGCCGCTCGGGGGGACAGGACGTAGAAGTGGGTGGATGGGAATAAGATGTTTTTAGTTTGCTTTTAGTTTCACACTGTTCTAGCCTGTTAGTAATAGGTAATAAATTATTTTAGACTCCCTATGCTGAGTCGTTTTTTAACTGTGATGGTAATTGGTGAGTGATCTCCCTGTCCTTATCTCAACCCTTGAGCCCCTTCCATCTTATTTTCTCCCTTTTTTTTTCATTGAGGAGGGGGAGTGAGAGAGGGGTTATAGTGGAGTTCAGCTGCCCAGCAGGATAAAACCACCATAGTGTGAAATGTGTTTATTTGATTCGTGTCAGTATGGAACAATGCTAGGGCCGCATGATGAAATATAAGCTCCTATTTAAGAAAAACAGAGTGATTAGTGTACATAGTTCTTGTATCATGCAAAGGAACGATCCAGCAATTTGTGTAAATAGAGGGTTTGAAGGGCGAACATTGAGACTCTAGTCTGGGAGATAAGAGGACCAAGGAGTTTTTTTTAGGAAACTGCAGACTTTTGCATGGGACGCTGCCCAAGCCTCTGATAACCAGCAAAGAGATCCACCAAATAAGGAGAAAGGGGGAGTTGAAGGACGACCGAAGGACAAAGCCTGGGAGGAAGACTACGAGCCTTCAGCACAAGAGACCCCCAGAAAGACCACCAGAGACTGCTACGCATGCGTCCAGAGAGGGTTTGGATTCCGGGAACTAATTATAATAACCCCGCCTTTTCTAGGAATAGTGATGAATATGTATTAGTCTAGGAGCATAAAAATCAGACACCTGATGTAACAGGTGTGCGTCCTGGTAGAGCAGAGACTCCCGGTGCACCCAGCGCTGTTTGCTTGCCTCTATTCGCTTAATAAATCACAAAAATCCTATTTGGGACTTAATCATTTATCACAACTGGGGGCTCGTCCGGGATGGTCTTGGTTCCTGAATTCTGACTGGATCTAGGAGGGGCGCCCCACCATTTGGTGGCTCCTGTTCGAGTCAGGTTGGGACTAACACCATCCTGAACCTGAATAAAGGCAAGCAAAGAATTTGATTTTTTTATGAGCTCCCTTGCCGGCTGCAGCATTGTATTTTGCCCGTAATTCTGCGCGCGAAGATCCGAACGAAGACGACGGAGTCGTGAGTATTTGAAGTGTGTACCGTTCGGTTGGGTGGGATTCGGTTGCCTGTGTGTGTAAGAGTGTGACTGAGACGGAACCTAGTTCCGAAGCGAGTGTGGAGGTCTTCTAACCGCGGTTCCAATCTCCCGCGAGGGACTTGGCCGGTGAAGGACCGAAGTGATTCCTATAGGATTCATGGGTGGGTGATAGGTCCTAAACCCCCTGCAAGACACTCTTACCGGGTAGCCAAGGGCTGTAGGAATTGCCACAGTAAAATTCCTAGATGGGTCAGACAAAATTGAAGACCCGGAACCAGAGAAAAGGGAGCAAATTAAAAATGGTTCAGTACTATGTGATAAAATGGTCAAATCAGGATATCCAATAATTAATAAGGACCTAGAACCTGTGGAGTCAGGACCTTTGAGTCCATCACGGTCAGCTCAGGCTTGTGAGCTGTATGCTCTATGTAGAGCCCTGGAACTATTAAAGGGGAAAAGTGGGGCTATATTTACAGCACGTTGAACTGAATGAACTCCCTGTGTCTGAATCACTACCAGAAAGCAGTGTTGTACAACAAAAACTGGAAGTTTCTCCAAAGATGTTGCCACTAAATTAATAATATTAATTAATAAAATATAATTGATTAAAAAGTACTCATCTACTGCCATGAAATACTGTTACTATTAAACTTTATGTTCTGGTTTGGAGACAAAAAGGAATATAGGTAAGGCATGAGCATGTGATTTTCTGTTTCCTTAAGGTGGTGAGCTTTAATTCTATTCATGCTAAGTCTCAGTGAGACATACCAGCATCCTTGTGGACCCATTCATTTTAATGCTGTAAAATCGTGGGTCAGATGATTCAAAGCCTTAATGTAAATGTACTCAAGTAGGGGAAAGGTGAATTGGCATCATTTATTTTAAAAAGTCATATGGTGGATTTGGATTTGTTTGTTTGTTTCTAAGTTTGTACTAATATAAAAATCACGAGCACGCTTGTTGAAAAGTGAAAGTTATTTTTCTGTAAGTGCATTTACTCTATTTTTGAACAAACAGAAGTATCAAATACTTGTTTAAATATTAAGTTGGTGTTTTGAGCCTGCAAAACTTAATATTGGCTTTAAAACTCTGCTTTCATAAGTACCATTTATTATATCACTATATTTCTGATGTTTGCATAATCATAAAAGGACCTCAAAACTTGAATACACAGACTGAAATAAAAGCGGAGAGCCTTGAATATGTCAGTGTGCTATATAGTGGCCTTTGAGGACTGTCATGATAACCCTTTTACATTACATTACAAAGTTAATGTTTTAGTCCTAAACTTTCAGGACCCCTTAGTACAGAAGAAAGCTTTATACAATTACTGATGTGAATTTCTCTAAAAATGTATATTTTTGTGTCCAGTTGTATTATTTAAGTGTTCCTTTGTATCAATTTATGTATGCTTCTGTTGTGGTTTAACCCGGCCGGCAGCTAAACACCACACAGCCGTTCGCTCATCCTCCCCTCTCTATGGGATAGGGGAGAGAAACGAGAAAAACTGAAGCCTGCGGGTTGAGATAGAGACAGTTTATTGGGACAGAAAATAATAATAATGATGTGTACGGAGCGGGTGGTGCATGGTGCACTTGCTTGCTATCTGCTGACCGATGCCCAGCCTGTCCCCAGGTGGCTGGCCCCCCCACCCCGGCTAGCCACCCCTATGCATTGTTTAGCATGACATCAGATGGTATGGAATACCCCTTTGGCCAGTTTGGGTCTGCTGTCCTGGGTCTGTC
Organism: Oxyura jamaicensis; assembly: GCF_011077185.1. Lineage (NCBI taxonomy): Eukaryota > Metazoa > Chordata > Aves > Anseriformes > Anatidae > Oxyura > Oxyura jamaicensis. Next base: position 8,665 of record NW_023306819.1, read on the forward strand.
CCCTCCCAGCTCCTGCTGCACCCCCAGCCTGCCCGCTGGCAGGACAGAGTGAGAAGCTGAAAAGTCCTTGGCTTAGTGTAAGCACTGCTCTGCAGCAATTAAAACATCAGTGTGTTATCAACATTAGTCTCATTCTAAATCCAAAACATAGCACTCTACCAGCTACTGGGAGGAAAATTAATTCTATCCTAACTAAACCAGGACAGCTTCTAAAACAAAGAAGGAAGAGTAGGGGTGTGAACCCTAGGAAAAGATACATAAAGTATGCTATGTTTTTTAACTTTTTTTTTTAATCGATGGACGGAAGGTCCTTGCATCTGTCCGTGCAGGAGAAAAAGCAACAAACAGATCTAGAAGACAGATCTGGGAGAAACTCAGTTAAAGGAAGAGCACAAGTCATTGAAAAATAAATAAATAAATAAAAATTAAAAAATTACAGCACCAATTACTGGGAAGGGCCCTACACTCTAATAACTTGGGGGCCGAGGTTGTGCTTGTGTTTTAACAGAAGCCGGTCCTAGATGGATGTCAGCACCACGAGCCTGTCCGGCTGTCTCATCATCTGCCTTAACATGATCACAGCACCCTCTGCGGTTTGGACTCCAGCTCAAACAAAAAACAACGTCTGGGAGTGTCCGGCTGGCATATGCAGGACCTACAAACAAGGACTCCAGGAGCTGGAGGGGCAGCCAGAGCCCCCCCTGCCTGGGCAGCACTCAGTACCTGCCTCTCCCAGGGTTGTGGTTACAAAGTTTGTTAAAGATAGAATTAGTATGCCTGGTAGTTTTTCTCTGTGTTTTAGTTTGTGTTAATCGTGCTTTCTTAAGTTGTGTTAATCATGCTTTTTTATGTTAAAGAAGGGGGAAATGTGGGAGTGTGGCCATGGGGGTCGACAAGCTCCATGGCTGGTGATAACATCAGGAATGTAAAGAGTTTGGAGGAGGGAACAGAGAGGGGTGATTCAAATGCCTTGCTGTTTTGGGTTGTTTGTTCTCCGGAACGGTGGTAAAAATGTTATTAGAACACTTAGTACCTAGATATGGGATAATCCAGTACATTGATTCTGATCAGGGCACACACTTTACTTCTAAAATAATAAAATTATTATGTCAATAATTAGGCTTTCAGTGGGAATACCACACTCCGTGGCACCCACAAAGCTCGGAGAAAGTAGAAAGAATGAATCAAACAATAAAACAACAATTGGCTAAGTTAGTGATCGAGACAAATGCCCTGGACGAAATGCTTACTATTGGCACTTTTAAATATTAGAACTAAACTACACACTGAGACTGGATTATCACCATGTGAAATGTTATATGGCATGCCTTATTCTCAAGGGATGCCCTTAGGGAACAATGTAGTTGAGGATCGTAGTATCCAGAAATATATAATTACCACTAGTAGAAGATTAAAAGAGCTAAGAGAAACTGGGATGATGACTCAGACACCACCTTTAGGATTTGCAATTCACCAGTTAAAACCAGGAGATAGGGTTCTAATAAAAACATGGCAAGAAGAAAACTTATCTCCCCTCTGGGAAGGACCTTTTCTTGTTTTATTAAAAAGAAAACAACCGATATTTATTAACTGCTATCTATTAGCTGTTATCTGTTAACAAGGAAACAGCTGTGAGAACTGCTGAAAAAGGATGGACACGTGTCGTGAGTAAAAGGTCCAGTGGAAGAGTGGAAAGTAACATTGGAACCAGGAGAAACTAACAGATGGACTTGAAGAAGACTTCATCGAAGAGCATAAGCTAAGTTGCTGTGGGAATTTTATTGTAATTACTCCTGTAAAATTAGTAAACAAAGAACCTCTTGAATAGATACCTACTAAGGGAAGAGATTTATCAATAACAGGGATCAGTTAAGCGTTATCCCCTGAAGGTACCGAGAAGGTACATCTGCAATGTACACCCCTTTAAGATTAGGGAAGAGGGCAAGACCGGATAGGGAACTGGTGCTGCGGCTGGGAAGGTCTGCCAAGGGCTGCAACCCCTTTGGGCTGTGACCGCCGAGCACTACGGCCCTTACCGGACCTCTTCTAGTCCTACTTGGGGTGAGTTTCTTGGCCCAAGCTATGGCCAACAACTGCAGTCAACTAGAAAAGGATGCTTGAGCTCCCAGACATTGGTGTATCATACTGTCTGTGACTGTAAAGGCCAGAAAAGAGGAAGCTGCATTTTTAACCTAACTCAGTATGCTCTATGCAGAGAAATTAATTGGGACAAGTGAAATTGTAACCACCCTGAATACCTCAGTGTCAATAACCTTTGATGCCTGTGATATTATAGATGAAGACCCATATACTGATTGCGGAAGCCTGAGCTGGAAGAGATATAGTAACCAGCCCAAGTACATTTGTCCTAGAAAGGGTGGAAGAGTGACTTCTACGTGTTACACTGATTGGATAAGAGATTATCCATGGGACCGGAGTTATCATTACTGCGGACCCTCAAATTGAGGTTGTGCTTGTTGGAGTAGATATGCTTAATAGAATAATTAGGTTGCAAGCTGTAGTAGAAATTAGTTGTGAATAAAACTGGAGATGCACTCGGATTAATTGCAAAACAAAATACCAAGATGGGAACTGCTTTGTATCAAAATTGCTTAGCTTTAGATTATTTGCTAGCACAAGAAGGAGGAGTCTGTGGAAAATTTAACCTTAAGTAACTGCTGTTTAGATATTGATGATGAAGGAAAAGCTGTGAATGAACTTGTAAAAAGAAATGAAGAAAATTGCACATGTCCCAGTTCAAATTTGGAATGAAATCAATTTAAGAGAATTATGGAGGGACTTTATGGGTAGTGGTTGGCTTACTAGAATCAGGATAGTTGTATTGGGAATATGTGGAGGGTTGTTTAATAATTCAATAATTCCATGTTTAATACCCTGTTTTACCTGACTAATACACTCGGTTATACAAGGAATGCAAATATCTGTGGTACCTGTTGAACCAGAACCAGGGTAAGGGAGAACCCATTCCCTGATGATAATAAAAACAAAAGAGGATCCAAAATTGGTACCAATTTGGCAAGTATTGACTCGATTGAATAATAATAATAATAATAAAACACGAATCAATACCATGAAAAAAAAAAAGAAATGGGGGATTGTGAAATGTGTTTATTTGATTCGTGTCAGTATGGAACAATGCTAGGGCCGCATGATGAAATATAAACTCCTATTTAAGAAAAACAGAGTGATTAGTGTACATAGTTCTTGTATCATGCAAAGGAACAATCCAGCAATTTGTGTAAATAGAGGGTTTGAAGGGCGAACATTGAGACTCTAGTCTGGGAGATAAGAGGACCAAGGAGTTTTTTTTAGGAAACTGCAGACTTTTGCATGGGACGCTGCCCAAGCCTCTGATAACCAGCAAAGAGATCCACCAAATAAGGAGAAAGGGGGAGTTGAAGGACGACCGAAGGACAAAGCCTGGGAGGAAGACTACGAGCCTTCAGCACAAGAGACCCCCAGAAAGACCACCAGAGACTGATACGCATGCGTCTGGAGAGGGTTTGGATTCCGGGAACTAATTATAATAACCCTGCCTTTTCTAGGAATAGTGATGAATATGTATTAGTCTAGGAGCATAAAAATCAACCACCTGATGTAACAGGTGTGCGTCCCGGTGGAGCAGAGACTCCCGGTGCACCCAGCGCTGTTTGCTTGCCTCTATTCGCTTAATAAATCACAAAAATCCTATTTGGGACTTAATCATTTATCACAATTGGGGGCTCGTCCGGGATGGTCTTGGTTCCTGAATTCTGACTTGATCTAGGAGGGGCGCCCCACCATTTGGTGGCTCCTGTTTGAGTCAGGTCGGGACTAACACCATTCTGAACCTGAATAAAGGCAAGCAAATAATTTGATTTTTTTTATGAGCTCCCTTGCTGGCTGCAGCATTGTATTTTACCCGTAATTCTGCCCGCGAAGATCCGAACGAAGACGACGGAGTCGTAAGTATTTAAGGTGCATACCGTTCAGTTGGGTGGGATTCGGTTGCCTGTGTGTGTAAGAGTGTGACTGAGACGGAACCTAGTTCCAAAGCGAGTGTGGGGGTCTTCTAACCGCGGTTCCAATCTCCCGCGAGGGACTTGGCCGGTGAAGGACCGAAGTGATTCCTATAGGACTCGTGGGTGGGTGATAGGTCCTAAACCCTCTGCAAGACACTCTTCCTAGGTAACCAAGGGCTGTAGGAATTGCCACAGTAAAATTCCTAGATGGGTCAGACAAAATTGAAGACCCGGGACCAGAGAAAAGGGAGCAAATTAAAAATGGTTCAGTACTATATGATAGAATGGCCAAATCAGGATATCCAATAATTAATAAGGACCTAGAACCTGTGGAATCAGGACCATTGAGTCCATCATGGTCAGCTCAGGCTTGTGAGCTGTATGCTTTATGTCGGGCCCTGGAACTATTAAAGGGGAAAAGTGGGGCTATATTTACAGCACGTTGAACTGAATGAACTCCCCATGCCTGAATCACCACCAGAAAGCAGTGTTGTACAACAAAAACTGGAAGTTTCTCCAAAGATGTTGCCATTAAATTAATAATATTAATTAATAAAATATAATCAATTGAAAAGTACTTATCTCTTGCCATGAAATACTGTTACTATTAAACTTTATGTTCTAGTTTGGAGACAAAAGGGAATATAGTTAAGGCATGAGCATGTGATTTTCTGTTTCCTTAAGGTGGTGAGCTTTAATTCTATTCATGCTAAGTCTCAGTGAGACATACCAGCATCCTTGTGGACCCATTCATTTTAATGTTGTAAAATTGTGGGTCAGATGATTCAAAGCCTTAATGTAAATGTGCTCAAGTAGGGGAAAGGTGAATTGGTATCATTTATTTTTAAAAGTCATATGGTGGATTTGTTTGTTTTTTAAGATTGTACTAATATAAAAATCACATGAGCACGCTTGTTGAAAAGTAAAAGTTATTTTTATGTAAGTCCATTTACTCTTTCTATTTTTGAACAAACAGAAGTATCAAATACTTGTTTAAATATTAAGTGGGTGTTTTGAGCCTGCAAAATTTAATATTGGCTCTAAAACTCTGCTTTCATAAGTACCATTTATTATACCACTATATTTCTGATGTTTGCATAATCATAAAAGGACCTCAAAACTTGAATACACAGACTGAAATATA
>NW_023306820.1:0-1990 GCF_011077185.1 Oxyura jamaicensis
CCCAAGCAGAGCTACAGGCTGGGAGATGAGTGGTTGGAGAGCTGCCAGGCGGAGAAGGACCTGGGAGTGATAGTGGACAGTCGGCTGAATATGAGCCAGCAGTGTGCTCAGGTGGCCAAGAAGGCCAACGGCATCCTGGCTTGTATCAGAAATAGTGTGACCAGCAGGGCTAGGGAGGTGATCGTCCACCTGTACTCGGCTCTGGTGAGGCCGCACCTCGAGTACTGTGTTCAGTTTTGGGCCCCTCGCTACAAGAAGGACATCGAGGTGCTTGAGTGGGTCCAAAGAAGGGCGACAAAGCTGGTGAGGGGCCTGGAGAACAAGTCCTACGAGGAGCGGCTGAAGGAGCTGGGTTTATTCAGCCTGGAGACGAGGAGGCTCAGGGGCGACCTTATCGCTCTCTACAGATACCTTAAAGGAGGCTGTAGAGAGGTGGGGGTTGGCCTGTTCTCCCACGTGCCTGGTGACAGGACGAGGGGGAATGGGCTAAAGTTGCGCCAGGGGAGTTTTAGGTTAGATGTTAGGAAGAGCTTCTTTACTGAAAGGGTTGTGAGGCATTGGAACAGGCTGCCCAGGGAGGTGGTGGAGTCACCATCCCTGGAAGTCTTTAAAAGACGTTTAGATGTAGAGCTTAGGGATATGGTTTAGTGGGGACTGTTAGTGTTAGGTTAGAGGTTGGACTCGATGATCTTGAGGTCTCTTCCAACCTAGAAATTCTGTGATTCTGTGACAATTTCAACGTCAATACAACATTCCAAAAAGTAAACAATGACACAGAGAGATAAAGAAATTTAATGGTGAAGAAATTTTACTTATATTCACTGCTTGTCACCAAAAGAAATCCACCTACTTATTTTGCTGTTGAAAATTTCAGTGGCACATTTTCTAAAATAGCAAAAGATTTTAAAAAGTGAAAAATAAACTTTATATCTCTTGTAAATAATACAATTTGGCATAGTTATGTAGATATGAAAATATAAATACAAGTAAGTATGTGTAAATATATATATATATGAATACACACACACATAGTTTCACAAGCAAACACTCACATGTACTTACAGAGATATCATTGCCATGATGGACCTATGTATGACAATAAGACAATAAAGCTCTCTAAAGAGATATATCAGGCTTCCCACAGAGGAAAAAAAAAAATGTCTCAATATGAGTGAAGTTAGATTTTTCTGCTTTTTATACCAAGGCCCCTTAAATGCTCATACTATTGCTCCCATATAGGAAATAATGAATTAAGGTAATTTAATTTAGAAGAATTTTTAAAACCCCAATATATATATATATATATTCTTGTTTCTTATTAGAAAGAATTCTGAGGAATGTGAAGTGGTACTGGATTACTTGGTGACAAATTTTGCCAGACATAGCTTTATTCATCTGTCCAAATAAGGTCATGTTTTTGTGCAGTTTAGATTGAATGGCTATTCTATCTGCTCACTATGCTATTTTACTGACCTCAGAAGAATCTGTAAGTAGATATCAGTGTCACTCCTGGTAGTCTAATTACGTTAATATTAAATGTTTCAGATTCTGTGTTATGTAGTAATGCAGCTGGTCTTCAGTGTACTTAAAGTAGATATTCATTTACTAGGCCACTTATTGTACGTCTGTGCAATCTACAAATTAGGATACTAGTTATAAGCAATTACTTGTTTCTGTTCCCTTAAGTTGGCTTGCAAGCTGCTCAGAATTACATTGCAAATGTTTTAATTTACTGTTCACTTTCTAGTAATGACACTACATTGTCCCTAAGTACTTCCTTATAAGAAGTACAAAAATGTCTTTTTTTTAAAAAAAAAAAAATTTATGCAATTGGTACAAACCTTCCTAGAGTCCACAGTGGTTATGCTTGGTATCTGTTTAAGTTTTCCGTGTTAAAGCTGTTTTTATCAAGAAAACAATTTAGAAATTACATATGAAAGTTCCCTTCCTTCCTTCCTTCCTTCCTTCCTTCCTTCCTTCCTTCCTTCCT
>NW_023306821.1:0-1041 GCF_011077185.1 Oxyura jamaicensis
ATTAGTCCAGGAGCATAAAAATCAACCACCTGATGTAACAGGTGTGCGTCCTGGTAGAGCAGAGACTCCCGGTGCACCCAGCGCTGTTTGCTTACCTCTATTCGCTTAATAAATCACAAAAATCCTATTTGGGACTCAATCATTTGTCACAACTGGGGGCTCGTCCGGGATGGTCTTGGTTCCTGAATTCTGACTTGATCTAGGAGGGGCGCCCCACCATTTGGTGGCTCCTGTTCGAGTCAGGTCAGGGCTAACACCATTCTGAACCTGAATAAAGGCAAGCAAAGAATTTGATTTTTTTATGAGCTCCCTTGCCGGCTGCAGCATTGTATTTTACCCGTAATTCTGCACACGAAGATCCGAACGAAGACAACGGAGTCGTAAGTATTTAAGGTGCATACCGTACGGTTGGGTGGGATTCGGTTGCCTGTGTGTGTAAGAGTGTGACTGAGACGGAACCTAGTTCCAAAGAGAGTGTGGAGGTCTTCTAACCGCGGTTCCAATCTCCTTCGAGGGACTTGGCCAGTGAAGGACCGAAGCGATTCCTATAGGATTCGTGGGTGGGTGTTGTGGTTTAACCTGGCTGGCAGCTAAACACCACACAGCCGTTCGCTCACCCTCCCCCCTCCCTCTCTGGGATGGGGGAGAGAAACGGGAAAGTGAAGCCTGTGAGTTGAGATAAAGACAGTTTATTAAGATAGAAAAGAATAATGATAATAATAATATGTACAAACAAGTGATGCACAATGCAATTGCTCGCCACCCGCTGACCGATGCCCAGCCCAACCCCGAGCAGCCGGCCCCCCCAGCCCGGCTAGCCACCCCTATATATTGTTTAGCATGACGTCAGATGGTATGGAATACCCCTTTGGCCAGTTTGGGTCAGCTGTCCTGGGTCTGTCCCCTCCCAGCTTTTGCTGCACCCCTAGCCTGCCCGCTGGCAGGACAGAGCGAGGAGCTGAAAAGTCCTTGGCATAGTGTAAGCATTGCTCTCCAGCAATTAAAACATCAGCATGTTATCAGCACTCTTCTCATCCTAAT
>NW_023306822.1:0-1585 GCF_011077185.1 Oxyura jamaicensis
AAGTGATGCACAATGCAATTGCTCACCACCCACTGACCGATGCCCAGCCCAACCCCGAGCAGCCGGCCCCCCCACCCCGGCTAGCCACCCCTATATATTGTTCAGCATGACGTCAGATGGTATGGAATACCCCTTTGGCCAGTTTGGGTCAGCTGTCCTGGGTTTGTCCCCTCCCAGCTTTTGCTGCACCCCCAGCCTGCCCGCTGGCAGGACAGAGTGAGGAGCTGAAAAGTCCTTGGCATAGTGTAAGCAGTGCTCTGCAGCAATTAAAACATCAGCATGTTATCAGCACTCTTCTCATCCTAATCCAAAACATAGCACCCTACCAGCTACTAGGAGGAAAAATAACTGTCCTAACTGAAACCAGGACATATATCCACCCCTTATTCCATACCATTTATGTCATGCTCAGGTTACACTCTTTCCAATACATTCTAGTTAATCACTATTTTCATCTATGGTAGTGATGACACACAGTATTACATAATAATAAACATAATACAACTCAACTCATGGGCTATTCTCACCCAGTATTAAATCCCCTTGAGGTACACACCGGACCTCCCCATTCTTTTGCATTACCCACCAAGTGCATCCAGGTCCTTGAGCAAAAGCAATCCCACGAATGGGTTTGCCTTTTCCTGAGGCAGGAGTAGCCCAGACTGTTTTACCTAGCATATTTCTTACATGCACTACAGGAACTTTATCCCCTTCTACTGTACGTAGCAGGTTTGATTGGGCAGGTCCAGCTCGATTGGCAGATCCCCTAGTATTGACTAACCAGGTGGCCTTTGCCAAATGTGCATCCCAATTTCTGAATGTCCCAGCACCCATTGCTTTCAGTGTAGTCTTTAACAGTCCATTGTATCGCTCAACTTTACCGGAGGCTGGTGCGTGATAGGGGATGTGATATACCCACTCAATACCATGTTCTTTGGCCCAAGTATCTATAAGGTTGTTTCGGAAATGAGTCCCATTGTCTGACTCAATTCTTTCTGGGGTGCCATGTCGCCATAGCACTTGCTTTTCAAGGCCCAGGATAGTGTTTCGGGCAGTGGCATGGGGCACAGGATATGTTTCCAGCCATCCGGTGGTTGCTTCCACCATTGTAAGTACGTGGCGCTTACCATTGCGGGTTTGAGGGAGTGTGATGTAATCAATTTGCCAGGCCTCTCCATATTTATATTTCAGCCATCGTCCCCTGTACCAAAGAGGCTTTGACCGTTTGGCTTGCTTGATTGCAGCACATGTTTCACAATCATGAATGACCTGTGCTATAGTGTCCATGGTCAGGTCCACCCCTCGATCACGAGCCCATCTGTATGTTGCATCTCTGCCTTGATGGCCTGAGGTCTCATGGGCCCATCGGGCTACAAATAGTTCACCCTTATGTTGCCAGTGTGAAATGTGTTTATTTGATTCGTGTCAGTATGGAACAATTCTAGGGCCGCATGATGAAATATAAGCTCCTATTTAAGAAAAACAGAGTGATTAGTGTCCATAGTTCTTGTATCATGCAAAGGAATGATCCAGCAATCTGTGTAAATAGAGGGTTTGAAGGGCGAACATTGAGACTCTAGTCTGG
>NW_023306823.1:0-8688 GCF_011077185.1 Oxyura jamaicensis
AGAAAAGGAAAGAAAAGAAAAGAAAAGAAAAGAAAAGAAAAGAAAAGAAAAGAAAAGAAAAGAAAAGAAAAGAAAAGAAAAGAAAAAAGAAAAGAAAAGAAAAGAAAAGAAAAGAAAAGAAAAGAAAAGAAAAGAAAAGAAAAGAAAAGAAAAGAAAAGAAAAGAAAAAAAAGAGGGAGGGGATGGTATGAAGGAATGGATCCCCTAAGACATATAATCTGTTCAATTAATAAAGTGAATCTAACGGAGTTACTCCCTGGGGCCTGACAAATGCACCTGTCGCCATCAGCAGACAACTGATATAATGTACGTGTCCAGACATGCTCCCCCTCCCCCAATATATATATACATGTATTTTAAGAAAGCACATTTGTAATGGGAAGTAATGGAGGAGTGGGCTGACATTTTTGTTTTTGTTTTTGTTTTTGTTTTGTTTTGTTTTAAAGGGAAAATCCCCTTTCATTGTGACACTCATGCTGCTTCACTGACAAAAGTTAGCACAAAAAATGCAGGATTTTTTACAAGCATATTGTAAAGAGGGAACTATATATATGTGTGTGTGTGTGTGTATTTAAAGAAGATATATTCTACCCCCCTCCACTGGCTTTTTAACTATGATTTCATACACAAGCCTTGAGCTGTCATTCCAGCAGATTTAAGACTCACGTGATTGGAACATTGATAAGGAAGTGATGCAGATACTCCTATGTGTGCAAACTGGTAGCTGTGCCCTGGTGATTAGAGAGGAGATGAAAAAATTCAGTCCTCCTGCTGTCATTGACGTATTCATCCCTAGGCACAGTGACTACCTTCATCTCGCTGAAGATTCCTTCAAACAGTCAACACAGGGATTGAGTGGTACATACAGAATAAAGAAAGTCTTCTGCCCTTTGGATTTTGCCTTGAGTGACCTTCAGAGCAGCAATTTAACCCCTTGGGTGGCTCTGTTTTCCAGACTGTAAATGGGGGTAGAGTAGTCCCATAGAGAACTGACTTATAGTATCTGTGCATGACCGCGTCTCCCTGAACAGAAATCAGAGCTGTAAGGAAAGGATTTTGCAGATGAGATGTTAGTATCTACTTATCTTTTTAGTAAACAAGGCATCAGTGGAGATGAAAAGTGTTTGCTGTAAGTTTTAAGTTTTGTGATTTTGAGTTCTCTGCTTCACAGTGGGCAGGAAGCTATGGGAACTATGAATCAGGAAGTTAACATTTAATTTCTGTTCTACACAAACCTTTTATATGCCTTTGCCTACACCTTCCTCCCTAGTAACAGTAATTCTTAAAAAGTAAATTTATGTCTTAAGAGCATAAAGTAGCTTATGGTACCATGAAATCTAGAGTATTGCAGTCGGGTAAGCTCTTCCGTGCTTTTTGAGTACCAGGGATCTGCTGTACCAGGGAATGTGCTAGCATAGATTGCAAGACACTTTTCTTTTTGTCCCCTCTCTTTGCTACAAGATTTCCTTCCTGCATGACTTGGGCTAAGTTACTTGAATTTGTAGCTTAAATTTAAAATAGGAATGATCCTGCTCTACCTCTAATGATGGAGGAGATGATATTTGGTTTCTTTAGTGTAAGAACAACAAAGGCACTCTAGACAGCTAAATGGTAAATTGGAGAAATACCATTAGTAAGCCCACACAAATTAACAGGTAGCCCATAAGCTAGTATCATTGTGTCCTCTATATCAAATTCACCGTGCATAATCCTTTCTTGTGCTGAGTCCTGCTGATAAAGGAAGAATTCGTTAAAAATTATTTAGTACTATTCATTATGGAAGCCATACAGTGCTCCTGCTTGTCAGCAGAGGTTTCAGGAACCAGTCTGAAGACTTTGGAAAAAAATATAAAAAATCCCACAGTTTAAAAGAAGGGAGAAAAAAAAAAGAACATTTTTCTACACTTCAGTAGGAGCTTTAAGAAACCAGTTTGGTTTTCAATAGTGTCCTTGTGAATAGAAGCCAGATGGTCTTTAAACAGCATTTCCCCCACCATTTTAGTCATGAAAGCCACTACTCTGATGGAGCTGCAAGGAGGGGAGATAGGGATGGCAGGAAACAGGCAGCACACAAAGGAGAAATAAGAAATCCTTTAAACATAGAATGAAACACACTGTTTGACAGCTAGAAAAGGGGGGAGTGTCAGGAAGGTAAAAGGGCAGGCTCCATAGGGGTAAGCAGAAATAATGGAGTGTAGAGTAACAGGATGTGAAGGGGTTATAATGATCATGGTAGCCGAGTGTGTAATTTGCAGTGAATAATTGATCCAGTGCCTTTATCTTTTTTTTTTTTTTTTTTTTTTTTTTTTTTTTTTTTTTACTGTTTCTCATCAAGATCACAATTTTCTTGCATCTGTTCCATCCTGATGATTCAGTGAGTGATTTCTGCAATTGAAGTTTAGTCTGTATACTGAACACAAGCAAAATTCACTGTGAATATACAATATCAGAAATCCTAGTTCAGTTTTGATGGAACACATAAATCACATGGTATTTTGTATTTTCTCTAATTAGTGTGTGCAACTCTAACAATTGCTGTGACATTTCTCCCAATTATGTATTCCGAATATGTTTTTCATGAATATTCTGTTAAAATGGGCTTTCTCTCCAAATGCTTATGACAGTAAACTCATTGGCAAGAATATTACTGCAATTTTGGCAATTTAGAGACTTTAAATTCCATGGTACTTTTTTGTTACAAAGGAAGAGATGAAATGAGAGACCACCCTAAATTTCAGCATATATAATTACTCTCCCCAAACAAAAATATCTAATGTGGTCTTTATTAAATCAGATAGGTCTTTATGCCTCTGCTTGCCTCTCAGCGTAGAGACACCGTTATATGTGTGACGATAAGTTAACATGCAGATTTCTTGGGTATGAGATAAGCTGAAAATCCCTCCAAACCAGCAAGTCACAACTGCATACCATGGAAACTGGAGGGAGGATGACATGCTTAAGAAATATTTGCTTGGAATGCCAGGAAGACAGTCTGAGAATTATGCTGGAGCAATCAGGGGAATATATATATATATATATAATATATATAGTAATTAACAAATGTGGTCTAATTTCATGAGAAAATCATAAAATTCCAGAGGGTAGAGTTCAGTCTAGATATACCCACCAAAGGTCAGGAATACAGTTAACACACAACATCAATCAGAGATAGAAACAACAGACAATGTAGGAGGAATGAGGGTCATAGAATTTACAAGCGAGGAAGACATCCTTGGTAGTAGAGGATCAGGTTGGAGAGTATTTCCATAATAAAATAATAGAGAAAAGCAAAGGTTATTCCTCTCTTCCAAAGGGGCAAGAAGAAGGACCTGAGGAACTACAGGCTTGTCAGTATCTCCTCCCTGGGAAGGCGATGGAGTAAGTACTGGAAGCCATTTTCAGAGTGAGGAGTAGTCAGAATGGAGAGACATCAAGGGGAAGTCATGCTTTACCAACTTGAAAACCTTCTGTGATGAAATGACTGGCTAGGTAGATGTGCGAAGAGCAGTGGATGTTGTTTACCTTGACATCTGTAAGGCTTTCAACAGTCCTTCTTAAGATCCTCCCAGGAAAACTGATGAAGTATGGGCTGGATGAACAAACAGTGAGGTGGACTGAAAACTGGCTGAATGGTTGGGTTCAGAGGGTGGTGATCAGTAGCACAAAGTCTAACTGGAGGCCAGTAACAGCAGGCATATGAACTAGGTCCAATCCTGTTCAGCATCTTCATTAGTAACCTGGATCATGGGTCGGACTGTCCTCACAGCATGTTTGCTGAGGACACAAAACTGGCAGAAGTGGCTGATATACCAGAGGGTCATGCTGCCATCTGGTGGGACCTTTACAAGCTGGAGTAATGGGCTGACCGGAACCTCACTGAATTTAAGCAAAGGGAGTTTCAGAATACTGTACCAAAGGAGGAATATCACCATATACCAATACTAGGGGGTGAGGGGTGGGGAAACAACTAACAAAAGCAGCATAGCTTTCCAGGTCTTGGGCTGCAGGGCATGCCCGAGTCTGCTGTTGGTATCCGACAGCGGCAGTGAGGGGTATGCCAGTGGGAGGTGTGCCCGGATTGAAGAGCTGCTCAGCCAGGTAGCGGAGCTTCGGGAGGAGGTGAGCAGGCTGAGGAGCATCAGGGAGTCAGAGAGGGAAATCAGCTGGTGGAGGTGTTCTCTACCCTCTCTGAGACAGACTCACGAGCCTGCCACAGCACAGGTGTCTCCTGCTACACAGCAGACAAAAGTTCCCTCTTCCCGCCAGGCAGCAGGAGAGGACCTAAGCCAAGAGGGGGAATGGAGGCAGGTTCCTGTTTGAGGTGGTAGGCAAGCCCTGTCGCTGACCACCTCTCCTTCCCATCTACCCCTATATAACAGGTATGAGGGTCTGGAACACAACAGTCTGAATAACGAAGTAGATGAAACCCCGTCCCAGTTGGAGAGGGTGCCTAAGGCAAGGCAACCTACACCCCATATTGCTACATCATCTGTCAAAAAGGAAAGAAGGGTTATTGTAATGGGGGGCTCCCTTCTGAAAGGGACAGAGGGCCTGATATGCCAACCGGACCCAAAGCGCAGGGAAGTGTGTTGCCTCCCTGGGGCTTGGGTGAGAGACTTTGCTAAGAAAGTCAAGCACCTGGTACGGCCCACTGACTACTACCCGCTACTGGTCTTTCAGACTGGTAATGACGAGGTAACAACGAGAAGTCCAAGAGCGATCAAAAGGGACCTTAGGGCTTTGGGGCAACTACTTAAAGGATCAGGGGCACAGGTTGTGTTTGCCTCTGACCTTCCAATAGGTTGGCGATGGCAAAGTTGAGAGCTTCTGGGTAAGGATTAAGGAACGAACAATGGGGATTTGTGGGAGTCTATTACAGACCATCTGGCCAGGATGACAATGCCGATGAATTATTCTTTGCAGAACTGAGAGATGCTTCGAGATCAACTCCCCTTGTCCTTATGGGGGACTTCAACTTGCCAGATGTCAACTGGGATCACCACACGGCTGACACGAGCAAGACCAGGAGGTTCATAAAGCACCTAGATGATAACTTCTTGGTGCAGGTGCTAAGGGAACCAACTAGCAATGTTGCCCTCCTAGACCTGTTGCTAGAGAACAGAGACGGTCTTGTGGGAGATGCAGCAACTGGCAGCCATCTTGGTAATAGTGACCATGAAGTGGCTGAGTTTAGAATTTATAGTGACAGAAGGAAAACTGCCACCGAAACTTCAGCCCTAGATATGGGGAAAGTAGACTTCAGGATGCTCAGGGAAGTAGTCAGCAAGGTCCCCTGGGAAACTGCTTTTGAAGGCATTGACGTCCATCAGTGCTGGTCAGTCTTTAAGTACTGCCTCCTAAAAGCGCAAGATCAGGCAATTCCAAAATATCAGAAGTCAGGCAGGTGGGGCGGGAGGCCAGCCTGACTGACCAGGGATCTTCTACTGGAGATTAGCCGAAAGAAGAAAGTGTATGACTGCTGGAAGGAAGGTCAGGCAATGAGGAAGGAATACAGGGATGCTGTTTGTGTTTGTAGGGAGAAAATTCAACTACAGTTGAAGCTGGCCATGTCTGTGGGAGACAATAAAAAAGTTTTTTTTTTTTTTTTTTTTTTTTTTTTTTAGATATGTGAATAAAAAAAAGGAGAACCAAAGAAAATATAGGTCCGCTACTTGATGGGGAAGGTCTCCTCATAGAATATGACATAGGCAAAGCAGAGACATTTAATGCCTTCTTTACCTCTATCTTCAACACTGATGATGGGACCCAGAGTGCCCTGAGCTGGAGGACCGTGATGGTGGGAATGATGAACTCCCAACTGACCCTGAACATGTGTGGGATTTGCTGCTCCACCTGGATCCCTACAAGTCCATGGGTCTGGATGGAATTCATCCCCGGGTGCTTAAAGATCTGGCTGATGTCATTGTGGGACTTCTCTCAATTATTTTGTAATGATCCTGGGAATTTGGAGAGGTCTTTGTAGATTGGAAGCTGGCAAATGTGCCAAGTTTCAAGAAGGGTAAGAAAGAAGACCCTAGCAATTACAAACCTGTCAGTATCACGTCAGTGCCTGGTAAAATTACAGAGAAGAGGATTCTTGAAGTTATTGAAGTGTACCTGGGGGACAATGCAGTCATTGATCCCAGCCAACATGGATTCATGAGGGGTAGGTCCTGCCTAACAAATTTGATTTCCTTTTATGATAAGATCACCCGTCTAGTCAACCAAGGCAAACCAGCTGGTGTGATCTTTTTGGATTTCAGCAAGGCTTTTGACATGGTTTCCCATAGGATCCTACTGGACAAAATGTCCAGCATACAGCTTAACAGAAACATCATACGATGGGTGAGTAATTGGCTGACAGGCAGGGCTCAAAGGGTTGTGGTAAATGGGGCCACATCAGGCTGGCGGATGGTCACTAGTGGGGTTCCTCAAGGCTCCATCTTAGGGCCAGTCTTCTGCAATGTTTTTATGAACAATTTGGATGTAGGACTAGAAGGTGTTTTGAGCAAATTTGCTGACGACACCAAACTTGAAGGAGATGTGGGCTCGGATAAGGGTGGAAAGGCCCTACAGAGAGATCTGGACAGGTTGGAGAGCTGGGCAATCACCAGCCACATGAAGTTTAACAAGAGCACGTGCCGGGTCCTGCACCTGGGATGCGGCAACCCTGGCTATACATAGAGAATTGGTGACGAGATGCTGGAGTGCAGCCCCACAGAGAAGGATATGGGGGTTGTGATTGACAGCAAGTTGAATATGAGCCAGCAGTGTGCCCTGGCAGCCATGATGGACAACTGTATCCTGGGGTGCATCAAGCACAGCATTGCTTGTCGGTCAAGTGAAGTGATTGTCCCACTACTCTGCACTGGTGCGGCCTCACCTCGAGTACTGTGTGCAGTTCTGGGCACCACAGTACAAAAAGGACATTCAGCTGTTGGAGAGTGTCCAGAGGAGGGCAACGAAGATGGTGAAGGGCCTAGAGGGGAAGACATATGAGGAGTGGCTGCAGTCACTGGGCCTGTTCAACCTGGAGAAGAAGAGGCTGAGGGGGGACCTCATCGTGGCCTACAACTTCCTCACGAGGGGGAGTGGAGAGGCGGGTGACCTATTCTCCATAAACACCAGTGATAGGACCCGTGGGAATGGGGTGAAGCTGAGGCAGGGGAAGTTCAGACTAGATATCAGGAGGAGATTTTTCACTGAGAAGGTGGTTGTGCACTGGAACAGGCTCCCCAGTGAAGTAGTCACTGCACCAAGCCTGTCTGAATTTAAAAAACGTTTGGACTGTGCACTTAGTCACATGGTCTCAACTTTTGGGTAGACCTGTGCAGTGCGAGTAGTTGGACTTGATGATCCTTATGGGTCCCTTCTAACTCGGAATATTCTAAGGTCCGTAAGAGTCCTGGTGGACACTCAGTTGACCATGAGCCAGCAATGTGATCTTAAAGCAAATAAAACCCATGGAACCATGAGCTGCATTAGGAGGTTTGGGAAGGTGATCCTTCCCCTCTGCTTGGTACTGCCCTGTATAAGCCACACCTGGAGTACTGTGTCCAGTGCTGGGTACATCAGTACAGGAGGGAGTTGGAGCTGCTGGAGAGAGTTCAGCAAAAGGCAACCAAGATGATGAAGAGACTGGAACATCTCGCATAGAAGGAAAGGCTATTCTTTACTGTAATAGTGATAGAATACTGGGACAGATTTTCCAGAGAGGTTGTTGACTCTTCAACCTTTGTTATAAACAGATGCTAGGTGGCCCTGCTTGAGGAGGAAAGCTGGAATAGGCTTCCCAGGGAAGTGGTTGAGTCACCATCCCTGGAGGTCTTTAAAAGACGTTTAGATGTAGAACTTAGGGATATGGTTTAGTGGAAGATTTGTTAGCGTTAGGTCAGAGGTTGGACTCGGTGCTCTTGGAGGTCTCTTCCATCCTAGACTATTCTGTGATTCTGTGATTCTGTGAAGATGCTTACTCTTCTTCAGGCTGAATGAACTCTGTTTTCTCCTTATAAGTCATGCACTCCTGTAATCATCTTAGTTTTCCTCTTCTAGACACTCTCTACTCTTTACACAATTTCAAAACCAACATCTCATAGAATGTAATCCGTTTAGTCAGGCATGATTTGACCTTGATGCTGGCTATTCCCAGTTGCCTTTTGTTCCTTCCTGTGCCTGGACAGGGCTTCCAGGTGCATTTTCTCCATATTCTTCATGGACATTGAGGTGTAACTGACCAACCTGTAGTTCCCTATATCAGTTTGATTTTTCACATTTATTTAAGGCAATTTTGATGTTTGCCCATTTTCTTCTTCCATGGACTGATGTCTTTCAAAATTGCCTAAGTGATCTCTTTATTGGTCTTATTGTATAGCACATGGTATTTCAGTCCTCTAAACTCTGCTGCTAGGCATAGATACCCGGAAGGCTAGAGAGTGGCCCATAGCACTAAAAACTAAGGCAAGGAGGCACTGACATTTAACAAAAGTTAACTGATCTCATTCAGCAGTGAACACAAATTTCTTTTCTTTTCTTTTCTTTTCTTTTCTTTTCTTTTCTTTTCTTTTCTTTTCTTTTCTTTTCTTTTCTTTTCTTTTCTTTTCTTTTCTTTTCTTTTCTTTTCTTTTCTTTTTTCTTTTCTTTTCTTTTCTTTTCTTTTCTTTTCTTTTCTTTTCTTTTCTTTTCTTTTCT
>NW_023306824.1:0-2390 GCF_011077185.1 Oxyura jamaicensis
TCACTGTTGCAAGGCTCATGTAACCACTTCTTGATAAGTTGTTAACTAGTTTGGCAGCATCCTGCCTTCCTGCTTCATGCTGGGCCAACATGACCAGATAAGGGAAAAGAAGTTGAGTCACAATGCAGAGGAAGACTACGGCCTTCATCTTCATGACCACCACAGGGACCGAGACGACCCCCTGGCAACAGCATGAGCAGCCGCAGAACCTACCAGGATGTGTCACGTATACCGGAACCACCAGGCAATAAAAGGAAGATTCTGGGGGAGAGTGGGTGCGCGCCGTTTGCGGAGCAGAGACTCCCCGGCCACCCAGCGATGTTTTGCTTGTTGGCTGCTTACTTCATAAAAATCATTTGCATTATTGGACACGACCCTCTCTGTCAATTGAGAGCTAATTTATAACATATAACATTTACATGAGCTGTCTCCAAAGGAAGAGATGTTCTGTTGCATGAGATCCTGAAATGAAACTTACTTATCTTCAAGCCAAGAACAATAACAATAAAAAAACAAAAGAACCCAGCTGAGAAGCAGCTTCCCTTTAAGTGATTAAGATGGATCTGCCAAGAACTTACTTAACTGTCTGCAAAGAATATTTAGCTGTAACTTGTAACAACATGTTGATTCTACAAACATCGGGAGTGCTCTTTTATGTTTAAGAGCAGCAAAAGATTCATAGAATCTTTTCTGTCTAGTGCCAGCGTCTTCCTGACTCCCTGTGATGCATTGCCTGGCAATGATTGGCTGGCTAGCCATTCTTAGCTGTATTGCAACTGGCTTGTCATCACCAGAGCGTGTGTCTTCCCCTCCCTATAAAAGGGCCAAGGGGGACAATGGGAAACAGAGTATTGGGGATGTGTCCTGGTTTCAGTTAGGACAGTTATTTTTCCTCCTAGTAGCTGGTAGGGTGCTATGTTTTGGATTAGGATGAGAAGAGTGCTGATAACATGCTGATGTTTTAATTGCTGCAGAGCACTGCTTATACTAAGCCAAGGACTTTTCAGCTTCTCACTCTGTCCTGCCAGCAGGCAGGCTGGGGGTGCAGCAAGAGCTGGGAGGGGACAGACCCAGGACAGCTGACCCAAACTGGCCAAAGGGGTATTCCATACCATCTAACGTCATGCTAAACAATATATAGGGGTGGCTAGCCGGGGTGGCGGGGCCGGCTGCTCGGGGTTGGGCTGGGCATTGGTCAGCGGGTGGTGAGCAATTGCATTGTGCATCACTTGTTTGTACATATTATTATTATTATCAGTATTATTTTCTATCTTAATAAACTGTCTTTATCTCAACTCACAGGCTTCACTTTCCTGTTTCTCTCCCCCATCCCAGAGAGGGAGGGGGGAGGGTGAGCGAACGGCTGTGTGCTGTTTAGCTGCCAGCCGGGTTAAACCACAACAGCTCTTTTGCGCCCAACGTGGGGCACGAAGGGTTGAGATAACGACAGATCTAATCAGAATGTTGATTGCTTTAATATCAAGTCTGCTGTGCCTGTATTCCAAACTGAGTTTTATAGCACGTTACTTGCTGTATGTGATCCCTGTCGTGCTGTTTATCCTTTCCGGGCCCTGGTTTAAGATCGTTATGGTACTGTGCTGTGTAACAATAGCTTACGATATGATGAAATATCTGGCCATGACTCTAACTTGGTATTTGTACTCAGCACTGTCATCGACTCTGTACTTTGGAAACTATATCTCGGAAACTATTAATAATTACACCTACTGCCTTTTTTCATCAGGGAGCCAGTCTGTGAAGGGGACAGGGAAAGATATTTTTCCTTACTTGTTCACTCTCCCTTTCTCCTTCAGCACCCTCTTATCCCCCGAGCTAGTTACGATAGCTCTCCAAGATGTTGAATATCCTTGGGATACTCAGACCAGCATGTTCTTGTTGTTATGTCTCTTGAATGCGCTTCAGGTTTTGTTCAAGGTTAAACAACTACTTAGGAATCTCATGCAGAGATCTGTCCTGAGGCGGGATAATTGTGAGTGGCAGGGAGTGTGGGAGGATATGGGCAGGTGGCTAGAGCAGTGGGCACCTCTGATGTTTTGTAGATTCACCCCTGAACAACTGCAAAATCCTAAAAAACTGGTAGAATGCTTGCAAAAAGAGTGTCATGACTCTGGCAGCTCCAAAGTGACACAACTCACTGTAGCATGTTGGGGCCTGGCCTATGCCTATCGAGCTGCAATTGATGCTACTATGAACCGAGTGACAGACCCTGCAGCCGCTCCAGCTCCTGCTCCTGCAGCCGCCCCAGCTCCTGCTCCAGCTCCTGCTCCTGCAGCCGTCCCAGCTCCTGCTCCAGCTCCTGCTCCTGCAGCCGCCCCAGCTCCTGCTCCTGAAGCCGCCCCAGCTCCTGCTCCTGCAGCCGCCCCAGCTCC
>NW_023306825.1:0-1013 GCF_011077185.1 Oxyura jamaicensis
TCAGTGTCAATAACCTTTGATGCCTGTGATATTATAGATGAAGACCCATATACTGATTGCGGAAGCCTGAGCTGGAAGAGATATAGTAACCAGCCCAAGTACATTTGTCCTAGAAAGGGTGAAACAGTGACTTCTACATGTTACACTGATTGGATAAGAGATTATCCATGGGACCGGAGTTATCATTACTGCGGACCCTCAAATTGGGGTTGTGCTTGTTGGAGTACAGATCCTGGGGCTATAGGACCCCAATAGATATGCTTAATAGAATAATTAGGTTGCAAGCTGTAGTAGAAATAGTTGTGAATAAAACTGGAGATGCACTCGGTTAATTGCAAAACAAAATACCAAGATGGGAACTGCTTTGTATCAAAATTGCTTAGCTTTAGATTATTTGCTAGCACAAGAAGGAGGAGTCTGTGGAAAATTTAACCTTAAGTAACTGCTGTTTAGATATTGATGATGAAGGAAAAGCTGTGAATGAACTTGTAAAAAGAAATGAAGAAAATTGCACATGTCCCAGTTCAAACTTGAAATGAAATCAATTTAAGAGAATTATGGAGGGACTTTATGGGTGGTGGTTGGCTTACTAGAATCAGGATAGTTGTATTAGGAATATGTGGAGGGTTGTTTAATAATTCAGTAATTTCATGTTTAATACCCTGTTTTACCAGACTAATACACTCGGTTATACAAGGAATGCAAATATCTGTGGTGCCTGTTGATCCAGAACCAGGGTAAGGGAAAACCCATTCCCTGATGATAATAAAAACAAAAGAGGATCCAAAATTGGTACCAATTTGGCAAGTATTGACTCGATTGAATAATAATAATAATAATAATAATAAAAAAACACGAATCAATACCATGAAAAAAAAAGAAATGGGGGATTGTGAAATGTGTTTATTTGATTCGTGTCAGTATGGAACAATGCTAGGGCCGCATGATGAAATATAAGCTCCTATTTAAGAAAAACAGAGTGATTAGTGTACATAGTTCTTGTATCATGCAAA
>NW_023306826.1:0-2394 GCF_011077185.1 Oxyura jamaicensis
CCTAGCATTGTTCCATACTGACACGAATCAAATAAACACATTTCACAATCCCCCATTTCTTTTTTTTTCATGCTATTGATTCGTGTTTTATTATTATTATTATTATTCAATCGAGTCAATACTTGCCAAATTGGTACCAATTTTGGATCCTCTTTTGTTTTTATTATCATCAGGGAATGGGTTTTCCCTTACCCTGGTTCTGGGTCAACAGGTACCACAGATATTTGCATTCCTTGTATAACCGAGTGTATTAGTCTGGTAAAACAGGGTATTAAACATGAAATTATTGAATTATTAAACAACCCTCCACATATTCCTAATACAACTATCCTGATTCTAGTAAGCCAACCACTACCCATAAATTCGCTCCATAATTCTCTTAAATTGATTTCATTCCAAATTTGAACTGGGACATGTGCAATTTTCTTCATTTCTTTTTACAAGTTCATTCACAGCTTTTCCTTCATCATCAATATCTAAACAGCAGTTACTTAAGGTTAAATTTTCCACAGACTCCTCCTTCTTGTGCTAGCAAATAATCTAAAGCTAAGCAATTTTGATACAAAGCAGTTCCCATCTTGGTATTTTGTTTTGCAATTAATCCGAGTGCATCTCCGGTTTTATTCACAACTATTTCTACTACAGCTTGCAACCTAATTATTCTATTAAGCATATCTATTGGGGTCCTATAGCCCCAGGATCCCTACTCCAACAAGCACAACCCCAATTTGAGGGTCTGCAGTAATGATAACTCCAGTCCCATGGATAATCTCTTATCCAATCAGTGTAACACGTAGAAGTAACTGCTTCACCCTTTCTAGGACAAATGTACTTGGGCTGGTTACTATATCTCTTCCAGCTCAGGCTTCCGCAATCAGTATATGGGTCTTCATCTATAATATCACAGGCATCAAAGGTTATTGACACTGAGGTATTCAGGGTGGTTACAATTTCACTTGTTCCAATTAATTTCTCTGCATAGAGCATACTGAGTTAGGTTAAAAATGCAGCTTCCTCTTTTCTGGCCTTCACAGTCATACACAGTATGATACACCAATGTCTGGGAGCTCAAGCATCCTTTTCTAGTTGACTGCAGTTGTTGGCCATAGCTTGGGCCAAGAAACTCACCCCAAGTAGGACTAGAAGAGGTCCGGTAAGGGCCATGGTGCTCAGCGGTCACAGCCCGAAGGGGTTGCAGCCCTTGGCAGACCTTCCTAGCTGCAGCACCAGTTCCCTATCCGGTCTTGCCCTCTTCCCTAATCTTAAAGGTGTGTACACTGCAGATGTACCTTCTCGGTACCTTCAGGGGATAACGCTTAACTGATCCCTGTTATTGATAAATCTCTCCCCTTAATAGGTATCTATTCAAGAAGTTCTTTGTTTACTAATTTTACAGGAGTAATTACAATAAATTTGGAGTAATTACAGTAAAGGAGTAATTACAATAAAATTCCCACAGCAACTTAGCTTATACTCTGATGAAGGCTTCTTCAAGTCCATCTGACAGTTTAGTTTCTCCTGGTTCCGATGTTACTTTCTACTCTTCCACTGGACCTTTTACTCACGACACGTGTCTATCCTTTTTCAGCAGTTCTCACAGCTGTTTCCTTGTTAATAGATAACAGCTAATAGATAGCAGTTAATAAATATCGGTTGTTTTCTTTTTAATAAAACAAGAAAAGGTCCTTCCCAGAGGGGAGATAAGCTTTCTTCTTTCCATGTTTTTATTAGTACCCTATCTCCTGGTTTTAACTGGCGAATCGCAAATCCTAAAGGTGGTGTCTGAGCCATCATCCCAGTTGCTCTTAGCTCTTTTAATCTTCTACCAATGGTAATTATATATTTCTGGATACTACGATCCTCAACTACATTGTTCCCTAAGGGCATCCCTTGAGAATAAGGCATGCCATATAACATTTCACATGGTGATAATCCAGTCTCAGTGTGTAGTTTAGTTCTAATATTTAAAAGTGCCAATGGTAAGCATTTCGTCCAGGGCATTTGTGTCTCGATCATTAACTTAGCCAAATGTTTATTGTTTGATTCATTCTTTCTACTTTCTCCAAGCTTTGTGGGTGCCACGGAGTGTGGTATTCCCACTGAAAACCTAATGATTGACATAATAATTTTATTATTTTAGAAGTAAAGTGTGTGCCCTGATCAGAATCAATGTACTGGATTATCCCATATCTAGGTATTAAGTGTTCTAATAACATTTTTACCACCGTTCTGGAGAACAAGCAACCCGAGACAGCAAGGCATTTCCTGAATCACCCCTCTTTGTTCCCTCCTCCAAACTCTTTACATTCCTGATGTTACCACGAGCCATGGGACTTCTCGACCCCCATGGTGTTGTGGTTTAACCCGGCTGGCAGCTAAACACCACACAGCCGT
>NW_023306827.1:0-3371 GCF_011077185.1 Oxyura jamaicensis
TATGGGCTGCTGCAGGGAAAGTTAACATCCCAGCCAGACCCAGTACAGTACTTCAAATTTGCAGGTATGTATTAAATTCTACACAATTACACGTGCCACAGTTTACTGTGGCAAAATACTATGAAAAAATCAACTTAGAACCCAACTGTAGTTTCACTTAAACATTTAAGTGACAATAATAAATATACAATGATAAAAATGGAGATGAACAGAGAAACAAGTGCGTGGACAAATGATTAACACCCCCTTACCTATGTGAAGGGTGATCCCTTACATAATAACCTATAACTGGTGAAGTTTCATGATGTAGCTTGTAATGGACAAAATGGAACTTGCAGAAACAACAGAATCTTGTTTATTATAATTACAATTAACTTACAAAATCCTCAGCCTCAAACTGGTTAGGTACTTCCTTGTCTTCCTTTTTCCCAGTTTCATTATCAGGTACATTGTTTTCATGCAGTCCTTGGCTTTTTCCACAGTGGGAAGTGCTGGTATGAGCATAGGAAGCTCCGCCATGGTATCCCCCACAATAGTTTATATTTTCTGTACCATTTCTGCTTTGTGAACGCCAACCATTCTTCTCTTTTCTTCCAAAATGCCCTTAGATTTTTAAGTTTTAAAGAAATGTAATAACATTCTACTTTTGCAGAATTGTTAGAGGAGTCAAGCAAGCAGCCCCATACTCTGGGATGTGGTAGCATAGTGAACTTATTCATATAAGCAGCAGGGAAGAATCTCATAAAACAGTTCTAGAGAAAGAGGATAGTAGTCCAACGTTAAGACTACTCAACCCCTTTTCCTGGCTACTCATTTATATGCCACTAGCTAGAAAATTAAGAATAAGAATGAGTTAAGATACAAATACACCTGGAATTGCATTACTCTGACTAACCCTTACTCATTGCATTCTCTCCCAAATAATCCATCTTTCCATCACCTCTAATGTTACTACAGAACACAACATTTAGCATAGGACAACTATTATCAGTTTTTTTTTTTTCCTAGCTAGAGTGCTACACATCAATGATGTAAAAACATTCCATGAAAGCTAAACTATACCTCCATAACGTCGTCCAACGTTAAAATCAAGCCCATCTGAGGAGTTGTGTCTTCTCTGATTTACTTCATAACGATTCTCTGTCCACAAAAAGTTTTCAGAATGTCTCTCAAAGTTCAGTGATGACTGTAAAGGAGCAGAAGTAGTAGACCCAAGATATCTGATTAATAACAAAACTGAATTATCAGAACTGTAACATGCATTGCTCATGGTATATTCAAACCATTTTTAAAAGGACTTTGGTAGACAATACAGTAACTCTCAAGTATGCACATGTTCATCACCTTTCATGCCAGCAGAAGTGGAACATGTATCTTCCACTCCAGGACACTGAAACAGTGTTGAGGACCATGCTTGCGACACAGGGTAAAAAAAAAAGTCAAGTGTTTATTCTGGCAGCAGAATGAAGACAAGTGTCATGTTTTGCAGCAGAGAGAAAAAAAAAAAGGTAAGAAAGGACACGAGAACATCATTTGGAAGGCAGGATATTTCAAAATCTGGGATCTTAGTTCGGGTTGTCAGAGACCACGCATACATTGCACAGAAAACAAGGAGTTGCTTTGATCACATGTAGCAGTACCCAAAAGACCCAGTTTATTATATTAGTCTTGTAATTAAAATTTAATAATGCAAACACAACTAGTTATGAAATACAAATAAAATAGTCAAAAGTATAGATTCACAAATATACTTCTAATTATCAACTTATAAGTAGGGGTTATAGAAATTTTAAAGTAAATCTTTAATATACCAGTAGGAAATACTGCATAAGTTAAAACCTTATGCTGAGAATAGCACTCAAATCAAAATACATCCTCACTAGAACTCATACCTAAGGGAATTAAATCAAAAAATGTCACATTTTACAGAAGTTGTCTTCCCTATTATGTCTATCTGCCTTTACTATTTTAACACTATAGCATTTCTTTCGCTAATACACCTTAAAAATTCAAGAATAACTTTTATTTCTGCAAAAATAATGCTGTCTTACTGTTCTACGTGCCACACATCTCCCGATAACAACAAAAAGTTTCCCTTCCCTCCAACACCAGATTTACTGTGCACTGAGCCCGCTGTATTACACATGTGCAAGAAATCAAACATTCCCCAGTGCCATAATAGCTGGGCATTTTTGCTTTTGTAGCTATGTGAAAAGTGTACTACGTGAGGAAAATAAGTTTAGCAGTTCTTGGGAGTATTAGCTTCACTACACAAAAGTGCTGATTTTGCTGCCTGAAGCTTACTCCTGAGAAAAACCCTCCCCCTCCCACTCCTCAGTCTACCTCCTAAAAGACAGCAGTAATGGCTTATTCACATAATACTTGTAAACACATAACAAATCACAATACACAATATACCAGTTGCTGTTCTTACACATTCTGAGACAGAAAAGGCAAAAAACTCTATTCTGACAGCAGCAAGACTAGGATAAAATAAAAAAAAAATAATAAAAAAAAAAAATTTAAAAAAAAATATGCATTCTGTCTTAATCTAGACCTCAATAATGAACTGCTAGCCATTCCCTTACACACCCCACGGGCCCACAGTGGGATTGATTTTAGGCTCCCTCCATCAAAATGGTCCTTCTGGACAGTAGAGATGGTATGTAGCATTGGATTGCTGCATGCTAAAGCCAGTTCTGGTAACATCACCACTGCACTTCTCTGGTTCCATCAAGATTCATTCTTCATTAATCTGGGCTACTTACTGTAATACCACTGTATTGTGGTTTAACCCGGCAGGCAGCTAAGCACCGCAAAGCCATTTGCTGCTCACACCTCCTCCACCACCCCGAGAATCATGGGGGGTGGGGGGGTGTAAAAACTCATGGGCTGAGATAAAGACCTGTCATGCTCAAGTGCTGTTCAAAAATCCAGTGCTTAAAATTCAAACTCATGAAAGCACTAGATATGTTCAAAATAAAAAGACGCATTTCCAAACTGTACATAAGTCAAATGAAAACGGATTTCCCTCTCAGTCTGAGATCTGGGAAATGAATTATTTCCTTGCAAACCTATAGAGAGGAAAAAAATAAAAAAAAAAACAGAAAACCATAAGAAACTTAAGATTTAAGTAGTTAAATTATCATAAGGAACCTCAATATTAATTCCTTATAAACAAGCTTTGAATAAGCCACTAAAAATTTAAGAAAGCTCCAGATTTGCCGATTATAAATCGAGTTTTAGTAGACTGCTTTACCTGTTCATTTATACACGACAACCTTCTAATACTGCCTTCAGAAGTTCATTTTTGGTATAACCTTGTGTACTGGGTCTGGCTGGGATGTTAACTTTCCCTGCAGCAGCCCATA
>NW_023306828.1:0-2289 GCF_011077185.1 Oxyura jamaicensis
CACCTTCTCTGCAGCAAGCCCCTGCTCTCCTCTGGCAGCCAGTACCTCAGCTGGTCTCAGTGCTTGGGGTTTTAGGGCATGAACCACACCGTCTCCTCAGCTGGACCTCCAGGAGAGGAGAGGAGCCTGTGTCCTGTAAGGGGATACCCAGTGATTGGTACTGTAAGAGTACCTGCCCTACACTCTCACTTCCATAGATGGCATGCAAGCTTGGTCAGTTGAAGGCTTCCCTGCATGCCCATTAGCTTTTCTCTCTGTCAGCTGCTTGGAGAATTCTGCTATTTCTTATTTCTCCACCTGTCTGCAGTTCTCCTACTCTCTTTGTCTGGGGTGCAGGTGGGTGTAAGCTTCCGTTCTGACATGGACTGCTGGGGCCCTGCCCTGAGCGTGTCTTCTTGGGAACAAGGTTCCCAAGGTCCATTTTGAACTGTCAGGCACACTGTCATCCAGGTGGGGGAGCTGAAGAAAGGGTTGAGTCATTCCTCATTCAGCTCAGGGAAGGGTAATTTCTGTGGGAGAAAGAGTGAATTTTGCTCAGAAGTCTCTCTAATTTGTCTCGATCTTTTCCTCCATGGACAGGCAACTATGTCCTGAAGCATTAAATGTCCAACAGCAGCTTCCCCACTGAGTTCCTCCTCCTGCCATTAGCAGACACATGTGAGCTGCAGCTCCTGCACTTTGGGCTCTTCCTGGGCATCTACCTGGCTGCCCTCCTGGGCAATGGCCTCATCCTCACAGCCGTAGTCTGTGACCACCACCTCCACACCCCCATGAACTTCTTCCTCCTCAACCTCGCCCTCCTTGACCTGGGCACTATTACCACCACTGTTCCCAAAGCCATGGCCAATTCCCTCTGGGATACCATGACCATTTCTTATGCAGGCTGTGTTACCCAGGTCTTTTTCGTTATTCTCTTTGTCACAACAGAATTTTACCTTCTCACCATCATGGCCTATGACCGCTATGTTGCCATCTGCAAACCCCTGCACTACGGGACAATAATGGACAGCAGAACTTGTGTCAACATGGCAGCAGCTGCCTGGGGCAGTACTTTTCTCTATGCTGTGCTGCACACTGCCAATACCTTTTCCCTTCCCCTCTGCCAAGGCAATGCCCTGAACCAGTTCTTCTGTGAACTTCCCCAGATCCTCAAGCTCTCCTGCTCAGATACCTACCTCAGAGAGGTTGGGTTTATTGTGGTTAGTGCCTGGTTAATATTTGGCTGTTTTGTTTTCCTTGTGGTGTCCTATGTGCAGATCTTCAGGGCTGTGCTCCGGATCCCATCGCAGCAGGGCCAGCAAAAAACCTTTTCCACATGCCTCCCTCACCCGGCTGTGATCTCCCTGTTCATCAGCACCGGCACATTTTCCTACATGAAGCCTCCCTCCATCTCTTCTCCATCCCTCAACCTTTTTCTGGCATTTTTGTACTCGGTGGTGCCTCCAGCAGTGAATCCCCTCATCTATAGCATAAAAAACAAGGAGCTCAAGGGTGCAGTTAGGAGACAGATTTGGGGGATTTTTTTCAGTACTTATAAAGATCCCCTTACTCTCCAATAATGAATCCAAGTACATCCCCTTCCAAGCCTGTGTTTTGTTTATTCTCGTTATTATTCCTTTTTGAAATATTTTTATTTTTATTTTTTGGTCATTATTGCTGCTTCTGTTCCTTGCATTTGTACATAAATATTTGGATTCCCCCTACTGCTGTGAATGAATGAACTTGTTCTGTCCCATATAGAGGCCCTATAAATGTGCATCTAACACTGTGAGTCAGGGAAGACTCTCTATTAGCATCTCTGTAATAAAATGTAATTACCCCAGTGCATTGCCTGAAGACTGGGATTTCCTTCCCTAAAGAAATGGTGTCAAGAATAGGCCCAAAGAATTGCTCTCCACAAGGGTCTGTTCCTCCTTCAGTTCAGGAGGGAATGGCTCTGTTTCAATGTGACCTGTCAGAGACCAAGGGCTAGATTTAAGACTCGCCCATGGATATCTGCTCACAGCAAAGGCAGCAAATGCTCACTGTATTACATAGCCAGGGCTGTTCCCACATGTGACTCATGGATGATGTCCTTCAGGAGGGGAATCTGAAGCTGCCTTCATAGCCCAGGTTGCCTCCAGGGATAATGGAGCCTGGGGTGGGCAGTGACTACAGCCCCTATGAAAATGAGAGATCTCCCAGTCTGAGTTCAGCCACAGGGAAAGAACTAAAATCAGGTATTCACAGAGAACCTGTGACTCTGCAGTCTCAGAGAAGAGAGCGGCACCCATCAGGCAGAGGGAAGGG
>NW_023306829.1:0-3047 GCF_011077185.1 Oxyura jamaicensis
GACCATGGAGAGGACATGAGAAAATGGGATGGAAAATCCACCGCGACCCTAGAGGCACGGGTACGTGAGTTGCAAAAGAAAACAATTGGGAAAAAGGGGGTCTCTGAAACGTTTGCTGCTCCAACTTCCAGCAGGCAGTCCTTTAAACACAGGAATGAAGATTCTGATGAGGATTAGAGGGGCCGTGCCTCCAGCCAGGGGGAGGAAAGGGACAATCGAGTTTATTGGACTGTGTGGATTCGATGGCCTGGCACATCAGACACACAGAAGTATAAGGCTTTAGTAGACACCGGTGCACAATGTACTCTAATGCCATCAAGCTATAAAGGGCCAGAGCCCATCAGTATTTATGGAGTGACGGGGGGATCCCAGCAGTTACCTGTATTGGAGGCTGAAGTGAGTCTAACTGGGAATGAGTGGCAAAAGCACCGTATTGTGACTGGCCCGGATGCTCCATGCATCCTTGGCATAGACTATCTTAGAAGAGGATATTTTAAGGACCCAAAAGGGTTCCGCTGGGCTTTTGGCATAGCTGCCTTAGAGACAGAGGGCATTGAACAATTGTCTACCTTGCCCGGTCTCTCAGAGGACTCTTTTGTTGTGGGGTTGCTGAGGGTCGAAGAACAGCAAGTGCCAATTGCTACTACAACTGTGCACCGGCGGCAATATCGCAGCGACCGAGACTCCCTGATTCCCATCCATGAGCTAATTCGTCAACTGGAGAGCCAAGGAGTGATCAGCAAGACTCATTCACCTTTTAATAGTCCCATATGGCCAGTGCAAAAGTCTAATGGTGAGTGGAGACTAACCGTGGAGTATCGTGGTCTGAACGAGGTCACACCACCACTGAGTCCTGCAGTGCCGGACATGCTAGAACTCCAGTACGAACTGGAATCAAAGGCAGACAAGTGGTACGCCACAATTGATATCGCTAATGCATTTTTCTCCATCCCTCTAGCAGCAGAGTGCAGGCCACAGTTTGCTTTCACTTGGAGGGGAGTCCAATATACTTGGAATCGGCTGCCCCGGAGGTGGAAACATAGCCCTACCATTTGCCATGGACTGATCCAGTCTGCGCTGGAGCAGGGGGAAGCTCCTGAACACCTGCAGTACATCGATGACATCATTGTGTGGGGTGACACAGCAGAGGAAGTTTTCGAGAAAGGGAAGAAAATAATCCAAATCCTTCTGAAGGCCGGTTTTGCCATTAAACAAAATAAAGTCAAACCTGCACGAGAGATCCAGTTTTTAGGAATAAAATGGCAAGATGGATGTCGTCAGCTCCCAATGGACGTGATCAACAAAATAACAGCTATGTCTCCACCAACTAGCAAAAAGGAAACAAACTTTCCTAGGTGTCGTGGGGTTTTGGAGAATGCACATTCCAAATTACAGTCTGATTGTAAACCCGCTCTACCAAGTAACCCGTAAGAAGAATGATTTTGAATGGGGCCCTGAGCAATGACAAGCTTTTGAACAAATTAAGCAGGAAATAGTTCATGCAATAGCCCTTGGGCCAGTCTGAACGGGACCAGATGTAAAGAATGTGCTCTACACCACAGCCAGGGAGAATGGCCCCACCTGGAGCCTCTGGCAGAAAGAACCTGGGGAAACTCGAGGTCGACCCCTAGGGTTTTGAAGTCGGGGATACAGAGGATCTGAGGCCCGCTACACTCCAACCGAAAAGGAGATATTGGCGGCATATGAAGGAGTTCGATCTGCTTCGGAAGTGGTCGGTAATGAAGCACAGCTCCTCGTGGCACCCTGACTGCCAGTACTGGGCTGGATGTTCAAAGGAAGGGTCCCCTCTACATATCATGCAACTGACGCTATATGTAGCAAGTAGGTTGCACTTATTACTCAGCAGGCTCGAATAGGAAACCCCAGTCCTCCGGGAATCTTGGAAGTGATTATGGACTGGCCAGAAGGCAAATACTTTGGAATGTCATCAGAGGAGGAGGTGGTCCGTGCTGAAGAAGCCCCACTGTACAACAAGCTACCAGAAAATGAGAAGAAATATGCCCTGTTCACTGACGGGTCCTGTCGCATTGTGGGAAAGCATCGGAGATGGAAAGCTGCTGTATGGAGTCCTACACGACGAGTTGCAGAAGCTGCTGAGGGAGAAGGTGAATCGAGTCAATTTGCAGAAGTGAAAGCCATCCAGCTGGCTTTAGATATTGCTGAATGAGAAAAGTGGCCAGTTCTCTACCTATACACTGATTCGTGGATGGTAGCAAATGCCCTTTGGGGGTGGTTACAGCAATGGAAACAGAACAACTGGCAGCGCAGGGGCAAACCCATCTGGGCTGCTGCGTTGTGGCAAGATATTGCTGCCTGGGTAGAGAACCTGGTTGTAAAGGTACGCCATGTAGATGCTCATGTACCCAAAAATCGGGCTACTGAAGAATATCAAAACAACCAGCAGGTGGATCAGGCTGCTAAGATTGAAGTGCCTCAGGTGGACCTGGACTGGCAACATAAGGGTGAACTATTTATAGCCCGATGGGCCCATGAAACCTCGGGCCATCAAGGCAGAGATGCAACATACAGATGGGCTCGTGATCGAGGGGTGGACC
Source organism: Oxyura jamaicensis (assembly GCF_011077185.1). Classification (NCBI taxonomy): domain Eukaryota; kingdom Metazoa; phylum Chordata; class Aves; order Anseriformes; family Anatidae; genus Oxyura; species Oxyura jamaicensis. The sequence goes on from NW_023306829.1 coordinate 2,577, forward strand.
TGACCATGGACACTATAGCACAGGTTATTCATGATTGTGAAACGTGTGCTGCAATCAAGCAAGCCAAACGGTCAAAGCCTCTTTGGTACGGAGGACGATGGCTGAAATATAAATATGGAGAGGCCTGACAGATTGATTACATCACACTCCCTCAAACCCGCAATGGCAAGCGCCACGTACTTACAATGGTGGAAGCAACCACCGGATGGCTGGAAACATATCCTGTGCCCCATGCCACTGCCTGAAACACTATCCTGGGCCTTGAAAAGCAAGTCCTATGGCGACATGGCACCCCAGAAAGAATTGAGTCAGACAATGGGACTCATTTCCGAAACAACCTTATAGACACTTGGGCCAAAGAACATGGTATTGAGTGGGTGTATCACATCCCCTATCACGCACCAGCCTCCGGGAAAGTTGAGCAATACAATGGACTGTTAAAGACTACACTGAAAGCAATGGGTGCTGGGA
>NW_023306830.1:0-2661 GCF_011077185.1 Oxyura jamaicensis
AAGTCTCCTATTCCACATGTTACTTTGGATCCACCCATCTTGAAGTGCAGCTTTTGAACTGCACTTTTATGCTGCTCATTATTGGAAAGTGCCTTGTACAATAACAGAATGTCAGGGATTGCTGGTTTTCAGGTAGGTACCATTTGAAAAAACAGACTTTAGAATCAAAAAACCAGCACCTCCAGAAACATGTGGGCTTGGCTTCCATAATTAGAGGAGCAACATCATCACAGAATAAACCAGGTGATGATTTTTGAGAGCTGTAACAGAAAAAATAGAGTCAAACTGAAGGCTAAAACTAATCCTCCTCAGCAAGAAGAAGGTGCTAAATGACCTGTTGGACTTTTCACTTAGCATTTGCAGTTTGCTCTTCAGAATTTAGAGGTTCCCATCTTAGTGCTGAATGTCCGGGAAGCTTGGCGCTCTCCTTTTCAGCATCAGGTTCAGTCAGATCAACATCTCCCCCGCTTCTCTCACTGTCTATCCCAGAAAATGCTCTTTCATTGTTATTTGTCTGTTCTTGAAGAACATTTTCACCTTCTTCCAGAAACTCATTTTGCGTGGACTCAGCTTCAGCTTGATATATGTCAGAAACATGTTTTTCCAGAAACTCTTCTTCACCACCTGAATGCCATTTCCTAGAGTTCATCCCACCACAAATCTAAGGAGATGGCACAAGGCTCTATAAAGCTGTCTTAGGTCCCATTGATGTGTATGTATAGGGTACGCTACTCTGTTGGTGATTTTTTTTTTCCCTTAGAATAAAGAAGATTAGGAACCATTTCTGTAGTTGCTAAATAGCTATAAAAACAAGAGCCTTTCTTTCTGGAGGAGGTTCCCACAATGAAAGCACGGCAATTAAGGACGTGATGGCCACAAAATTCAATTCGTCTAGGACTCCTGAGACCTGCCAGAGAGACCAGTGCATCTTCTAGGTAAGGCTCCTTAAAGATCCCTGAAGGAGAAGACAACAGAAGGCAGACACCAGAGGGCTAGCGCAATTTCCAGTCCCCTAGCCTCTCTGCTTTTATGCTGGTGCTAGTTTTCCTGCCTTTATTTTACCAATGCAAATAAATCAATCAGCTCTGCTGGGAGCAATGCTAGGAAGAAATGCTCAAGGAATAGGTACAGAACTATTCAGGGATCTTCGTTAACCAGGACTGCAATGAGTTTATCCATTTAGTCGCTCTCACCAAAAGATAAACTAAACTTGATCAGGCCTGATGCACTCAGGAGTCAGCTCACACATACTATCCAAGCAAAGCCTCCAAGTACACACCACTAAGTATCAACACTAATTGACCTCACATGCAAGTGTACGGTATGATCCACTATCATTGAAATCAGGAGACTGGTGAAAAATCATGATAGCCAAAACAGTATTAGCTTAAACCAGTTAGACTTGTATCCTGGTCCCAACATTCTTCAGAAAGGAATTAAAAACACCAACCTAAAAATGCTTCCCCTCCAATAGCTGAGTTTTTATTTTTAAAGGAAAAGAGGTGTCTTAGACTTCAAACCTTAAGTCAACCTCTACAAATGCCAACCTTAGCTACTGTCAGAAGCAGGATGCTTTAGTAGAGAATGCATAGTCCTCCGCCCTGTGTTGAGTCATTCAGAGCTTCCATTTGGCATTTCACTTTAGAATCCAGAATAAAACTTATGCATCATATTCCACATATTCCCAAAATACAGACACACACATGCAAATCATAAAATTCTACCATCATTATGGCTGAAAGGTTTCTGGATCTTGATTGCACAAACCATAAGATTTTGCTTTGGCAGAATTTTCAAGAAGTGAATGCTACGGTTACACCTTGCTGTTGGTCCTTCTTTAGCGCAACATCTGCATGTGGAAATATCTTCTGCACGGCTTGTAAAATAATCCCGACTGAATTTTCAAAAAGCGGCTTAAAAATCCACAGTGCAGCTTCAGAACAGAAGGATTTTATAGCTGCATCACAGTATCCTAATAAACAAAAATAACTGGCTACTCATGGCTTGGACTGGCGTCCACTTCCTTGGGTTAAGAGCTGGCTGGATGGCCGGGCCCGGAGAGTTGTGGTGAATGGAGTTAAATCCAGTTGGAGGCCGGTCACTAGTGGAGTCCCCCAGGGCTCGGTACCCCCAGGGCTCGGTACTGGGGCCGGTCCTCTTTAACATCTTCATCGATGATCTGGACGAGGGGATCGAGTGCGCCCTCAGCAAGTTTGCAGATGACACCAAGTTAGGTGCGTGTGTCGATCTGCTCGAGGGTAGGAAGGCTCTGCAGGAGAATCTGGAGAGGCTGGACTGATGGGCCGAGGCCAACGGTATGAAGTTCAACAAGGCCAAGTGCCGGGTCCTGCACCTGGGGCACAACAACCCCAAGCAGAGCTACAGGCTGGGAGATGTGTGGTTAGAAAGCTGCCTGGCAGAGAAGGACCTGGGAGTAGTGGTTGACAGTTGGCTGAATATGAGCCAGCAGTGTGCTCAGGCAGCCAAGAAGGCCAGCAGCATCCTGGCCTGTATAAGAAACAGCGTGGCCAGCAGGTCCAGGGAAGTGATTGTCCCCCTGTATTCGGCTCTGGTGAGGCCGCACCTCGAGTACTGCGTTCAGTTTTGGGCCCCTCGCTACAAGAAGGACATGGAGGTGCTTGAGCGAGTCCAGAGAAGGGC
>NW_023306831.1:0-1112 GCF_011077185.1 Oxyura jamaicensis
AGGAATCTCATGCAGAGATCTGTCCTGAGGCGGGATAATTGTGAGTGGCAGGGAGTGTGGGAGGATATGGGCAGGTGGCTAGAGCAGTGGGCACCTCCGATGTTTTGTAGATTCACCCCTGAACAACTGCAAAATCCTAAAAAACTGGTACAATGCTTACAAAAAGAGTGTCATGACTCTGGCAGTTGCAAAGTGACACAACTCACTGTAGCATGTTGGGGCCTGGCCTATGCCTATCGAGCTGCAATTGATGCTACTATGAACCGAGTGACAGACCCTGCAGCCGCTCCAGCTCCTGCTCCTGCAGCCGCCCCAGCTCCTGCTCCAGCTCCTGCTCCTGCAGCCACCCCAGCTCCTGCTCCAGCTCCAGCTCCTGCAGCCGCTCCAGCTCCTGTGGATGGGCCAGAGAAACGAGCCGTAGCAGTGCAAGTTGCCTCTGCAGAGGGTGTTCCCACCCCTGTGGCAGACCCTGTGGCTGAGCCAGAGAAAAGAGCTGTAGCAGTACAAGTTGCCCCTGTAGACAAGGTGAAAAAATGGTATAGAGACTCAGGTCGTTTAGAACGCAGAGAGTCTTCTGCTAGGTGTAGGTATGGAGAAGACGAGGCTGGGCCATCAGAGGTGCAGGAGGATGAAGATGGGGATGTTGAAAAATCAACAGTAGTTACCCGAAACCTATACCAGCGTGAGCTACGAGATGTGCGAAAAGATTTTGGTCGCTGCATAGGTGAGCAGCTTGTCACCTGGCTGCTCCGGTGCTGGGATACTGGAGCCAATTGTGTGGAATTAGAGGGCAAGGAAGCCAGGCGGCTGGGATCCCTTGCTAGAGATGCAGGCATTGACAAAGCAATTGGAGATGGAGCACGATCTCACAGCCTCTGGAGGCGTCTCCTGTACGCTGTAAGGGAAAGGTATCCCTACAAGGAAGAACTTGTATGTCTGCCAGGCAAGTGGACCACTATGGAGAAGGGAATCCAGTACCTGAGGGAATTAGCCATACGGGAGGTGATTTATGAGGACCCAGACAATGGACAAGTACTCACAGATCCAGATGAAGTCAGGTGTACTCGACCCATGTGGCGGAAGTTTGTACGGAGTGCACCATCATCATATGC
>NW_023306832.1:0-16857 GCF_011077185.1 Oxyura jamaicensis
CCTCCTCAGAAGAGGAGGGGAAGAAGAAAAGCCAAGAAACAACTCACGGGTTGGGATAAGGATAATTTAATCAAAGGAAAAAATAATTATTAAGGGAAAGTTATTATTAATTAAATAATTTAATTAAAAGGAAGACAGAAAAGGGGTAAGGAAAAAAAAACCAACAACACAAAACATCAAAAAGCCTAAACCAAGCAAAGGCCATGTGAAAGTGCAGAGGAAAAAAATTGCTCTCTACTTCCTACAAATGAGCGATGCTTGACCACGTCCTTGAAGCAGGGCCTCAACGCACATAGCCATTGTTAGGGAGGACAGGCGTTTTCATGAGAGCCCACCCCTCCCCTCTCCTTCCTTTTTCCACCTTTTATTGCTGAGTGTGACATCATATGGTATGGAATATCCCTTTGGTTGGTTTAAGTCAGCTGCTCTGGTGATGTTCCTTCCTCACTTCTTGTCTTCCCCCAGCCTGCTGGCTCTGGGGGGAGCGGGTAGAGGGAGTCCTGATGCTGTGTCAGTATTGCTCAGCAGTAGACACTGGTGTGATACTGGTGCTGTCCTAGCTACAAGGGTAGAGTCCAGTACTGTATGGTCTGCTGCAGGAAAAGTTCCATCCCAGCCAGACCTGTCATCCTTACAGTAGATTTTTTTCCTCATATTCAGCTGGATCTTCCTGTCTTTCAGTGTGTGCATGTGGCCTCTTGTCCTGTTGCTGGGCACCACTGAAGAGTCCAGCCCCATCCCCTTGACACCCTTTCATCAGATATTCATAGACATTGATAAGGTCCCCTCTTGGTCTTCTCCAAGCTAAACAGGCCCAGCTCTCTCAGCCTCTCCTCGTATGACAGATGCTCCAGTCCCCTAATCATCTTCATAGCCCTCCTCTGGACTTGCTTCAGGAGCTCCATGTCCCTCTTGTACTGGGGAGCCCAGAAATGGACACAGTACTCCAGGTGTGGCCTCACCAGGGCTGAGCAGAGGGGGAGGATCACTTCCCTCGACCTGCTGGCAACAGTCTTCCGAATGCATCCTGTGATACCATTGGCCTTCTTGGCCATAAGGGTATAATGCTGGCTCATGGTTAACCTGCTCTCCACCACAACTCCCAGGTCTGCTTTCCAGCAGGTCAGTTCCCAGCCTGTACTGGTGCATGGGGTTTTTCCTCCCTAGGTGTAGAACCCTGCCTTTGCCTTGTTGAACTTCATGATGTTCCTCACCTCCCAACCCTCCAAGCTGTCCAGGTCCCTCTGAATGGTAGCACAGCCCTCTGATGTATCAGCCACTCCTCCCAGTTTTGTGTCATCCAAAGATTTCAAAGGACGTTGTAGCTGGCTGGGGGTTGGTCTTTTCTCTCAAGCAACAAGTGATAGGAGAAGAGGAAACGGCCTCAAGTTGTGCCAGGGGAGGTTTAGTTTGGGTATTAGGAAAAATTTCTTCACTTAAAGGGTTGTGAGACATTGGAACAGGATGCCCAGAGAAATCGTTGAGTCACCATCCCTGGAGGTATTCAAAAGGCATGTAGATGTGGTGCTTAGTGACATGGTTTAGTGGTAAACTTAGCAGTGCTATGGTAACGGTTGGACTTGATAATCTTAGAGGTCATTTCCAATCTAAGTGATTCTATGATACTATGCAGATTATTCTGCTTATTGTCATCATTTCCAAGCTCAAGGCTACAACCCAAATGCTCAGATATTAACCGCCGTATTTGTGTTTACTGGTGGTTCTTTAGAAATATTTATAGAATTGATTGTTCTTATGCAACATATATAATATAAACCTTTGGAGATAATACATAAGTTGATAACTTGCTCTGCTGTTATTCTCAACATTATCTTGTATTTCCATATGCAAATCTTTTCGTAGTACAGAATAAAATTATTTTTTCTCTGAAAATGAGAATGTTATTTGGATGGAAGAAATACTGTGTGCGTTTCTGCATTTGTGGAGTATGAATTATTAACTTTAAAGCACTAAACTAGCGATTTCAAGAAAAATTATTGATTTCCTGTAAAGTTTTGAGTTTTGGAGTCAGTAATCTCAATAGAACATTTATGCAAACTAAGACAGTCGTAGTCTGCATTTGTCTGAAATAGTGGTCTGCAGTAAATGCAATTACACTTGAGTTAAAAGATCAATATAATAGTGACGTATTTTCTTGTCATACCCAGTAGAGATGGGTCTTGCTGGTTCCCAGAGCACCATACCATTGACACCTGAGAGGAAGCCTTGAGCCGTGAAGAAAATGGAAAGTTAGTAGGCCTCAGAAACTTCTGGTCTTTAAAGTAATGTGCCAAGAGGCTTTGTCCATGCAAAGTTCACAATATATACAATTATATGATTGGTTATTATTAAATATCAAATTGTCAAAACAATTGTTATCTGCGGTAAGTAGATGAGATGCTGTCCTGGTTTTGTTTGGGAGTTAATTTTCTTCCTAGTAGCTGGTATGGTGATGTGGTTGGTAGCATCCCAACAGTTGTCTGTATTGGAGGCCGAAGTGACCCTAACTGGGAACAAGTGGCAAAAGCACCCCATTGTGACTGGTCCAGAGGCTCCGTGCATCCTTGGCATTGACTACCTCAGGAAAGTGTACTTCAAGTATCCAAAAGGGTACCGGTGGGCTTTTGGCATAGCTGCCTTGGAGACGAAGGACATTAAAAAGTTGTCTGCCTTGCCTGGTCTCTCGGAGGACCCTTCTGTTGTGGGATTGCTGAGGGTCAAAGAATAGGAAGTGCTGATCGCTACCACGATAGTGCAGTGGTGGCAGTATCGCACCAACCAAGACTCCCTAATTCCCATCCATGAGCTAGTTCATCAACTGGAGAGCCAAGGAGTGATCAGCAAGACTCACTTACCCTTTAATAGTCCCATATGGCCAGTGCAAAAGTCTAATGATGAGTGGAGACTTAACAGTGGACTGTCAGGGCCTGAATGGCCCTGACTACGTCGTGTGCTGCTGTGCTGGACATGCTAGAACTTCAATATGAACTGGAGTCAAAGGCAGCCAAGTGGTATGCCACAATTGATATTGCTAATGTGTTTTCTTGATCCCTTTGGCAACAGCGTGCAAGCCACAGTTTGCTTTCACCTGGAGGGGCATTCCATACACCTGGAATCGACTGCCCCAGGGGTGGAAACACAGCCCTACCATTTCCATGGACTGATCCAGTCTGTGCTGGAACAGGGGGGAACTCCTGAACACCTGCAGTACATTGATGACATCATTGTGTGGGGCAACACAGCAGAGGAACTATCTGACAGAGTAAAGAAAATGGTCTAAATTCTACTGAAGGCTGGTTTTGCAAATAAAAGTAATAAAAAGAATATACAAGTTTTCTTAGGCATCGTGGGTTTTTGGAGAATGCACATTCCAAATTACAGTCTGATTGTAAGCATGCTCTATCAAGTGACCTGGAAGAAGAACAATTTCAAATGGGGCCCCGAGCAATGATGAGCCTTTGAACAAATTAAACGGGAGATAGTTCATACAATAGCCCTTGGGCCAGTCCGGGACGGACAATATGCAAAACGTGCTCTGCGCCACAGCCAGGGAGAATGCCCCCCCCCAAAGCCTCTGGCAGAAAGAGCCTGGGGAAACTCAAGGTCGATCCCTAGGGTTTTGGAGTCGGGGATACAGAGGATCTGAGGCCCGCTATACTCCAACCAAAAAGGAGATATTGGCAGCATATGAAGGAGTTTGATCTGCTTCGGAAGTGGTCGGTACTGAAGCACAGCTCCTCCTGGCACCCCGACTGCCAGTACTGGGCTGGATGTTCTAAGGAAGGGTCCCCTCTACACATCACGCAACTGATTCTATGTCGAGTAAGTGGGTCGCACTGATCACGCAGCAGGCTCGAATGGGAAACCCCAGTCACCCAAGAATCTTGGAATGATCATGGACTGGCCAGAGGGCAGGAATTTCAGAATATCACCAGAGGAGGAGGTGACGTGTGCTGAAGAAGCCCAGCTGTACCAGAAAATGAGAAGCAATATGCCCTGTTCACTGATGGGTCCTGTCGCATTGTGGGAAAGCATCGGAGATGGAAGGCTGCTGTATGGAGTCCTACACAACAAGTTGCAGAAGCTGCTGAAGGAGAATGTGAATCGAGTCAATTTGCAGAAGTAAAAGCCATCCGGCTGGCTTTAGATATTGCTGAATGAGAAAAATGGCCAGTTCTCTATCTCTATACTGTACTCATGAATGGTGGGAAATGCCCTGTGGGGGTGGTTACAGCAATGGAAGCAGAGCAACTGGCAGCGCAGAGGTAAACCTAACTGGGCTGCTACACTGTGGCAAGATATTGCTGCCCAGGTAGAGAACCTGGTTGTAAAGGTACGCCATGTAGATGCCCATGTGCCCAAGAGTTGTGCTACTAAAGAACATCAAAACAACCAGCAGGTGGATCAGGCTGCTAAGTTTGAAGTGGTTCATGCGGATCTGGACTGACAGCACAAAGGTGAGTTATTTATAGCTCGATGGGCCCATGACACCTTAGGTCATCAAGGAAGAGATGCAACATATAGGTGGGCTGATGAGGGAGGGGTGGACTGGATGCCATAGCATAGGTTATCCGTGCTTGTGAAACATGCTTGAAAGGGAAACAAGCTGCTGGTTTGTAAAGAACTTGGGTAGTTTTTGTTTGATATTATTCAAGTAAATTTGGTGAAGCCTTAGGCCACAGTATGAGCTCTGCTTCACCTGAAGCTGGTATGTAGTGGTGACTGAGCAACAGTGGGTGGCACTGTTTGGGGGCCTGGGTGGCACTGATGCAGAAGGGGGGATGTGCTAACCAAGGAAGGCATCAGATCAGAGCCTGCCCCAGGAGATAATAGAAGCCATCCTGCCCTACAACAAAGAACCACCAATCTGAAGGAACATAATGTATATGCATTGAGAACTGATTGGACTATAGTGGACAAATCAAAGATTTGATTGCCCTCCTTGGAGGCACCCAGCTCGAGCTGATATATAGGTACCTCTAAATTCTTTATGCAATAATATAAGAGTTGACTCGCTGAGCGAATTCTGGATGCCTGGGGAGACCTATTCTGCTAGGGGAAACAAGGGGATTCCCTAACATGTTGCAGTGAAGCAAACCAAGTGGTTAAAGTCTCTCTGGTGTGGAGGACGAAGGCTGAAATATAAATACGAGGAGGCCTGGAAGACTGATGATATCACACTCCCACAAACCCTCCAAGGCAAGTGGCAATGATGGCAGAAACCTCCAGATGGCTGGAAATATATCCCGTGCCCCATGCCACTGCCCAGAATGCTATCCTGAGCCTTGAAAAGCAAGTCTTGTGGCAACATGCCACCACAGAAAAAATTGAGTCAGACAGTGGGACTCATTTCCGAAAAAACCTCATGGATACCTGGGCCAAAGAACATGGCATTAAGGGGTTGTATCACATCCCCTATCATGCATCAGCCTCCAGGAAAACTGAATGATACAACGGACTGTTAAAGACTACAGTGAGAGCAATGGGTGCTGGGACATTAATATCAGGATACACATTTAGCAAAAGCCACCTTTTTAGTCAACTCTAGGGGAGGATCTGCCAATTGAGCTGGCCCTGCCTAGCTCAACTGGGGTAGAGCTAATTTTCTGCCTAGTAGCTGGTATGGTGCTGTGTTTTGGATTTAGGATGAGAATAAAGCTGATAACATGCTGATGTTGTTTCAGAGCAGTGTTTATGCTAAGTCAAGGATTTTTCAGCTTATGCTGCCCAGACAGCAAGGAGGCTGGGGGTGCGCAAGAAACTGGGAGGGGACAGATCCAGGACAACTAACCCAAACAGGCCAAAGGGATATTCCATACCATGTGATGTTATGCTGAACAATAAAACTGGGGGGTTGGCCAGGGAGGCTGTTGTTGCTTGGGGATTGGCTGGGCATCAGTTGGCTGGTGGTGAGTGATTGTGTCACTCATCATTTTCTTTGTTTATTTTTTATTTTTATTTTATTTTTCTGTTTAAACTGTCCTTTTCTCAACCCAAGAGTTTTTCATAGAATCATAGAATATCCCGAGTTGGAAGGGACCCATAAGGATCATCAAGTCCAACTCCTGGCACTGCACAGGTCTGCCCAAAAGTTTAGACCATGTGACTAAGTGCACAGTCCAATCTCTTCTTAAATTCAGACAGGCTTGGTGCAGTAACTACTTCACCAGGGAGCCTGTTCCAGTGCACAACCACACTCTCAGTGAAGAACCTCTTCCTGATGTCTATCTAGTCTAAACTTCCCCTGCCTCAGCTTAAAACCGTTCCCGCGGGTCCTATCACTGGTGATAACAGAGAATAGATCACCTGCCTCTCCACTCCCCCTCACAAGGAAGCTGTAGACTGCAATGAGGTCCCTCCTCAGCCTCCTCTTCTCCAGGCTGAACAAGCCCAGTGACCTCAGCCGCTCCTCATACATCATCCCCTCTAGGCCTTTCACCATCTTCGTCGCCCTCCTCTGGACACTCTCCAACAGTTTCATGTCCTTTTTGTACTGTGGTGCCCAGAACTGCACACAGTACTCGAGGTGAGGCCGCACCAGCGCAGAGTAGAGCAGGACAATCACTTTCCTCGACCGACTAGCAATGCCATGCTTGATGCACCCCAGGATATGGTTGGCCCTCCTGGCTGCCAGGGCACACTGCTGGCTCATATTCAACTTGCTGTCAACCACAACCCCCAGATCCCTCTCTGCGGGACTGCTCTCCAGCGTCTCGTCGCCTAGTCTGTACGTATAGCCAGGGTTGCCCCATCCCATGTGCAGGACCCGGCACTTGCTTTTGTTAAACTCCATGCGGTTGGTGATCGCCCAGCTCTCCAACCTGTCCAGATCTCGCTGCAGGGCCTTTCCACCCTCATCCGAGTCCACAACTCCTCCAAGTTTGGTGTCGTCGGCAAATTTGCTCAAAACACCTTCTAGTCCTACATCCAAATCATTTATAAAAACATTGAAGAGGACTGGCCCTAAAATGGAGCCTTGAGGGACCCCACTAGTGACCATCTGCCAGCCTGATGTGGCCCCATTTACTACAACCATTTGAGCCCTGCCCGTCAGCCAATTGCTCACCCATCGTATGATGTTTTTGTTAAGCTGTATGCTGGACTTTTTGTCCAGTAGGATCCTATGGGAAACCGTGTCAAAAGCTTTGCTGAAGTCCAAAAAGATCACGTCAGCTGATTTTCCTTGACTGACTCGATGGGTGATCTTATCATAGAAGGAAATCAAATTTGTTAGGCAGGACCTATCCCTCACGAACCCATGTTGCCTAGGACCAATGACTGCATTGTCCCCCAGGTGCGCTTCAATAACTTCAAGGATCATCCTCTCCATTATTTTACCAGGCACTGACGTGAGACTGACAAGCCTGTAATTGCTAGGGCCTTCTTTCTTACCCTTCTTGAAAATTGGCACAACATTTGCCAGCTTCCAGTCTACTGGGACCTCTCCAGATTCCCAAGATCAATGAAAAATAATTGAGAGGTCCTGCGATGACATCAGACAGCTCTTTAAGCACCCTGGGATGAATCCCATCCGGACCCATGGATTTGTATGCATCTAGGTGGAGCAGCAAATCCCGCACACGTTCAGGGTCGGTTGGGAATTTGTCATTCCCACCGTCACGGTCCTCCAGTTCAGGACACCTGGGGTCCCGAAGCTCATCATCAGTATTGAAGACAGAGGCGAAGGTGGCATTAAACGTCTCTGCTTTGTCTATGTCATTGTCTGTGAGACCTTCCCCATCAAGTAGCGGACCTATGTTTTATTTGGTTCTCTTTTTTCTGTTCACATATCTAAAAAAAACTTTTTTATTGTCTCCCACAGACATGGCCAGCTTCAACTCTAGTTGGGCTTTGGCCACACAAATTTTCTGCCTACAAACACGAACAGCATCCCTGTATATCTTCTTCATTGCCTGACCCTCCTTTCAGCAGCCGTACATTTTCTTTTTCCCCCCAAGCTCCAGTAGAAGATCCCTGGTCAGTCAGGCCGGCCTTCAGCCCTGCCTGCCTGACTTCCAATATTTTGGAATTGCTTGATCTTATGCTTTTAAGAGACAGTGCTTAAAGAGTGACCAGCACTGATGGACACCAATGCCTTCAGAAGCAGTTTCCCAGGGGACCTTGCTGACTAGTTCCCTGAGCAGCCTGAAGTCTGCTTTCCCCATATCCAGGGATAAAGTTTTGGTGGCAGTTTTCCTTCTGTCACCATAAATTCTAAACTCAACCACTTCATGGTCACTATGATCGACACGGCCGCCAATTGCCACGTCTCCCACAAGACCCTCTCTGTTCTCTAGCAACAGATCTAGGAGGGCACCTTTCCTAGTTGGCTCCCTTAGCACCTGCACCAAGAAGTTATCATCTAGGTGCTTTATGAACCTCCTGGACTTGCTCGTGTCAGCTGTGTGGTGATCCCAGTTGACATCTGGCAAGTTGAAATCCCCCATAAGGACAAGGGGAGTTGATCTTGAAGCATCTCTTAGTTCTGCATATATATAATTCATCAGTGTTGTCGTCCTGGCCAGGTGGTCTGTAATAGACTCCCACAACGACATCCCCTTTATTTGTTCGTCCCTTAATCCTTACCCAGAGGCTCTCAACTTTGCCATCGCCGACTTGAAGTTCCACACAGTCCAGCCCATGCTTCACAAACATCGCTACCCCGCCACCTCGCCTAACCTGCCTGTCCCTCCTGAAGAGCCTGTAGCTATCTACTGCAACACACCGGTCACAGGACTCATCCCACCAGGTTTCGCTTATGCCGATGATGTCATAGCTGTGGGACTGGGCCGAGACTTCTCGCTCATCCATTTTATTCCTCATACTGCATGCATTTGTGTAGAAGTACTTCAAATGTGCCTCCCTACACGCAGTACCTTGTGGAGCCAAGCGAAGGACCTCACTAGCACACAGTCCCTCTGATTCTAGCATACCATCCCTTAGCTCATCACCGGCGTGCCTGGTTTTATCCCCTCCCCCCTTCGACTCTAGTTTAAAGCCCTATCTATCAGCCCTGCAACCTCATGAGCAAAAATCCTTACCCCTCTGTGAGTGAGGCACTTCCCATTTGGTGCCAGCAGGCCTGGTATCGTGTAGACTTTCCCATGATCGAAAAACCCAAAATTCTGCCGGTTGCATCAGTCCCGAAGCCATGTGTTGATGTGATAAGTCTGCTTGTTGGCAACGATCCACCCCTATCGGAAGGACAGAGGCAAACACAACCTGTGCCCCTGATCCCTTAAGTAGCCACCCCAAGGCCCTAAAGTCCCTTTTGATCACTCTCGGTCTTCTCGTTGCTATCTTGTCATTACCAGCCTGAAAGACCAGTAGCGGGTAGTAATCAGTGGGCCGTATCAGGCGCTTGACTCTCTTAGCGAAGTCTGTCACCCGAGCCCCAGGGAGGCAACAGACTTCCCTGTGGGTTGGGTCCGGTCGGCATATTGGTCTCTCTGTCCCTTTCAGAAGGGAGTCCCCCATGACAATAACCCTTCTTTCCTTTTTGACTGATGATGTAGCAGTGCAGGGGGTAGGTTGCCTTGCCTTAGGCACCCTCTCCACCTGTAGTGGGTTTATGTGACAAGGTTTTGGTAGCAGGGGGCCATAGGGGTGGCTTCTGTGAGAAGGATCTAGAAGCTGCCCCATGTTTGGTAAGGGCCCCACTGCTGACCAGAACTGAGCCAATAAGTGATGTTGTTTGTGCCTCTGTGAGAGCATATTTAAGACAGGGAAAAAAATGCTGCGCCACACAGCAGCTGGGAGAGTGAGAGGAGTGAGGAACAGCCTTGCAGGCGCCAAGGTCAGTGAAGAAGGAGGGGGAGAGGTGCTCCAGGCGCCGGAGCAGAAGTCCCCTGCGGCCTGTGGTGAGGACCATGGTGAAGCAGGATGTCCCCCTGCAGCCCATGGAGTACCACGGTGGAGCAGGGTTCCACGCTGCAGCCCGTGGAGGAGACCACGGTGGAGCAGGTGGCCCTGCACCGACGGAGACTGCGGCCTGTGGAAGACCCCTGCCGGAGCAGATTCCAGGCCGGACCTGCAGCCCGTGGAGAGGAGACCACGCAGGAGCAGGTGACCTGGCAGGAGCTGCTGCCCGTGGGGGACCCAGGTTGGAGCAGTTTGCTCCCGAGGGATGGACCCCGTGGTACGGACCCATATCTGGAGCAGTTCTTGAAGAGCTGCTGCCTGTGGGAAGCCCACGCTGGATCAGTTCAGCAAGGACTGCATCCCGTGGGTGGGACCCCACAGCACAGGGGACGAGAGTGACCAAGAAGGAGCGGCAGAGAAGAATTTCTATAGACTGACCATAGCCCCCATTCCCCTGTTCCCCTGCGCCGCTCGGGGGGAGGAGGTGGAAGAGGGGGGATGGGGGGGAAGGTGCTTTTGGTTTCTTTCCTTTGTTTCTCACTTCTCTAGCTCGTTCGTAATAGGCAATAAATCTTACTATCTCCCTATGCTGAGTCTGTTTTGCCCATCACAATAATTACTGCGCAATCTCCTCGTCCTTATCTCAACCCTTGAGCCCCTTTCATCGTATTTTCTCCCTGTTCCTCTTTGAGGAGGGGGAGTGAGAGAGCGGTTGTGGTGGAGCTCGGTCACCCACCCGAGCGAAACCATCACACCACCTGGGACGGTCTTTCATCTACTTCGTTGTTCTGACTGTCGTGTTCTAGACCCTCATACCTATTATATAAGGGTAGATATATAATATCTATATTTTTGTTCTAATATTTTTGCTCTTTTCTTTTCAATTTTCTCCCCATCCCCCTTGGAGGGAGAGTGACCAGATGGCTGTGTGTTGTTTAGCTGTCTGCTGGGTTAAACCACAAACATGTGCTTTAGAAGAAAAGTGTAAGAACGAACCCATAGTAGGTAATGAATATTCTTTCTAGTTCCATCCTTTATTCTTCCAGATTCCTTTTTTATCAGTTGTCCTGGTTTCAGCTAAGATAGAGTTAAATTTCCTCCTAGTAGCTGGTATGATGCTGTGTTTGGGATTTAGGATGAGAAGAATGTTGATAACATGCTGATGTTTTAATTGCTGCAGAGCACTGCTTACACTAAGCCAAGGACTTTTCAGCTTCTCACTCTGTCCTGCCAGCGGGCAGGCTGGGGGTGCAGCAGGAGCTGGGAGGGGACAGACCCAGGACAGCAGACCCAAACTGGCCAAAGGGGTATTCCATACCATCTGACGTCATGCTGAACAATTAATATGGGGGGGCTGGCTGGGGTGTGGGGGCACCGGCTGCTTGGGGATAGGCTGGGCATCAGTCAGCGGGTGGTGAGCAATTGCATTGTACATCGTTTGTTTGTACACATTATTATTATTATTATTATTATCCTTTCATTCCTGTCCTAATAAACTGTCTTTATCTCAACCCACAGGCTTTCATTTCTTTCTAATTCTCTCCCCCATCCCAGAGAGGGAGGGGAGAGGGTGAGCGAACGGCTGTGTGGTGCTGAGCTGCTGGCTGGGTTAAACCTTAACATCCCTATTAATGTTTATTGGCTTTAATGCTGTCTTAGGAGGCTTATCATTTCTGCAGTGACACTTAAAATTAGTATAGTGCTTAGTTTTTTTCTTACACCATCATAATGTCTTTTCAGCTTTTGGCCACAGATGCACATGGAGTGTGGAGAGAAAAATAATTTTCTTGATCCAATTGCTTCTTTAGAATTCTGTAGTATGGCTTTATAACAGTTTTTGTCTTTATGTGCATTTAACCAAATTTAACAATCTTTAGTTTGATTAGTCTTGTTAGTTGTGCATACAGATTATTTTTAAGTTCCCTTCAAGTTTCTAACCCATCCTATTTCATTAACATAAATAACATTTATGGGGTTAGCCAGTTTTATTTTAAGGATATTTGATTAACAGTCATCTGGATGAACTTTGGAATCATTTTTGTGTAGACCTGTTTATTACCTTTTCTCCATTGTGGCCACTACTGTTTTATAACAGTGCTAGCAAACATATGTAGATAGTTCGTGTTTCTAATGCTTAGTTGTGAAGCTTGATGGGCCAGTGGTAATACTTACTAATGAATTTCCTCCAGTTCTTCCATCATTTTTACTTTTTTGTCTAACTAATGTTTAGTATAATTAAAATGACTTTAGGATGCTTTGTTCCTTCTCCCCTTCCTTTTTGGTTACTCAGTAGATCTGATTTATTTTTTTAAGTTTTCTGCTTGTAGTATGCCTGAGAATTCAGAGCATGCAGAGCACGTGATTGGCTCTGGGGCAGATGTGTTCTGCAGCGGAGCAGGGGATATGGGGGCAGAAGGCCTTTTTTTCTGGCATGGAGGCCACTTGAGGCAGCGGAGGGAGCCGCCAGGACCCAGCAGCCTTCGTTAGGGAGGCTGACGAGGCTTGGGTGGATCTAGCAGCGTCCCTTCCCCAGCTGTACAAAGGCAGCCCCTAGGGAGCGCGGTGACCAGGACGGGCAAATGGCATGGCGCGGCAGTCAGGTCATGGCACAGCAGTGCGTGCAGGCAGGGTGAGCAGGGAGGGCACCCTCACTGCTCTTTTCCAACGGTCTTTTCCAACGGCGGTTGTAACCTGCTTGTGAAAAGTCCAGCCATGGTATCCACCAGGCAGAAAACCATGGCCTCTGCATCTCTTGCGGGCTCTCTCTTGTGGGCTGAGACCAAAACCCAGACGGAGGGGCCACAACCCCCCATGGCAGATGTCTACATGCAGACAGAGCCCCTGAGGACCAAAAGAGCTTCCCAGACCCCCAGTTGTGGGGAACTCCAGAATCCTGAAGTCCCCTTAGGGCCCAATGGCAGAATTGGGTGTCGTGGGTGCAAGTGTACCCAGCTGGATGAGCTTTTTGAGCAAGTTGCTGTCTTGTGAGAGGAGCTCAACAGGCTGCAAAGCATCTGGGAATCAGAGTGAAAGATTGATGTGTGGTATCAAGCACTGGCACAGGCTGAGCAACAGCCCTGCCTTAAGTCCTCACAACGGACTGGTAAAGGAGCCTCCAACCCTGAATTGGCCCAATTGATGGACTCGCAAGACAAGGGAAGCTGGACCCTCATCTCTTCTCGGAGCAGAAGAAGGGATCTCCCCCTTGCCCCTGAAGTGCCCCTATGCAATAGATATGATGCTCTGGAGCTCAGAAAAGGAGAGGATAATAAAAACAACAATGGTAATGGTCAAGCCCCAGGAAAGGGCAACAGTATAAACGTGGATCAGCAAACCATGTGTATAAGAACCAGTGCCACAAAAAAAAGCACGAAGGGTGTTGGTAATTGGAGATTCCTCTCTGAGAGGCACTGAAGCACCCATTTGCTGCCCAGACAATCTCTCTCAAGAGGTTTGCTGCCTGCCTGGGGTCTGCATCCACGACATCACAAAGAGGCTACCAAGCTTGGTTAAGCCACATGACTATCACCCATTCCTACTCTTTCATGTAGGGACAAATGAGGTCACAATAAGGAAACTACGAAACATCAAAAGGGACTTTATGTCCCTTGGAAATATGTTGAAGGGATCAGGAGCACAAGTAGTGTTCTCCTCTGTCCTCCGAGTTGGAAGTTGGGACCCAAGGAGGAGGCAACGTACAAATCAGGTGAATGATTAGCTATGTAGTTGGTGCCATGCTCAGGGTTTTGGGTTCTACGATCTCAGACATTTTTCTGAGAGACCAGGAATGCTGACACCAGATGGGGCATGCCTGACGAAGTGGGGCAAGAGCGTCCTGAGCAGCAAGCTGGCTGGACTCATTAGTAGGGCTTTAAACTAGACTCGGTGGGGGAAGGGGATGTACCTGTAAGAGACGCAAAAGAACCAGTGGATGTTTCTTTTACGAATACACTAGAAAACAATGGGGAGACACCTGTGAATCATCCCATAGGAATTGGGAATGACTCCTCTAAAAAGGTAATGTGGCCCATAGCCCGGCTGAAGTGCCTCTACACTAATGCACACAGCATGGGGAATAAGCAGGAGGAGTTGGAAGCCATGGTGCAATTAGAAAACTATGATCCAATTGCTATCACAGAAACGTGGTGGGATGAATCACACAACTGAAACACTGGAATGGAGGGCTACAAGCTTTACAGGAGAGATAGGCAGGGAAGGAAGGGTGGGGGTGCTGCCCCCTATGTTAAGAAGTGGATAGATAGTGAAGAGTTGCCGCTAAGAAACAGCCATGAGCAGGTTGAGAGCCTGTGGGTAAAAATTAAGCATCAGACCAATAAAGGGCACCTTGTGGTTGGGGTCTACTACAGGCCGCCCGATCAAGGGGAGCCTCATCCTGATGGGGGATTTCAATCACCCCAATGTCTGCTGGGAAAGCTACACGGCAGGCAGAAAGCAATCCAGGAGACTCCCAGAGTGCATTGAGGACAGCTTCCTCGTCCAGGTGTTAGATGAACTAACCAGAGGAGAAGCGTTTCTGGACCTGGTGCTCACCAGTGTGGATGACCTCATTAAAGAGGCTAAGATTGGAGGCAGTTTGGGTTGCAGTGACCATGGCCTGATTGAGTTTGTGATCTCCAGGGATGTGGGCCTGGCAAAGAGCAAAGTCAGGACCCTCGACTTTAGAAGAGCAAACTTACAGTTACTCAAAGAATTAGTGGAAGAGATCTCATGGGACATTGTCCTTAGGGAAAGAGGATCTGATCAGAGCTGGCAACTCTTTAAGGGGATTTTTCTTAGAGTGCAAGAGCTCTCCATCCCCATGAGCAATAAATCAAGCAGGGAAGGCAGGAAACCGGTATGGCTGAGCAATGACCTTCTGGTCAAACTTAGGCAAAAGAAGGAACTGCACAGGCAATGGAAACAGGGCCATGTGCCCTGGGAAGAGTACAGAAACAGTGTCCGGATGTGCAGGGATGGGATCAGGAAAGCCAAGGCACTGACAGAGCTAAACTTGGTGAGGGATGCAAAAAATAACAAGAAGGGATTCTACAGGTACATTGGCCAGAAAAGAAAGTCTAAGGAGAGTGTACCCCCTCTGAAAAATGTAGATGGAGGACTGGTAACAACAGACATGGAGAAGGCTGAGGTACGTAATAACTTCTTTGCCTCAGTCTTCACTGGCTGTCAGGCTTCCCACATCTCTCAAGTATCCGAACCTCTAGGTGGGGGCTGGGGGAGCAGAGTCCCTCCCACTGTAAGCGAAGAGCGGGTTCGGGACCTCCTGATGCAACTGAACAGCTACAAGTCCATGGGGCCTGATGACATCCATCCCAGGGTGGATTTAAAATTCACATTTAAAATGTGAATGTTAGTTTTATTTTCCTAGTTACTTTAGTCAATTGCACCACATAATCCACCCCGTGGCTATAGTCACTCAAGCTTCACGACATTTGGAATATGTCAGGGATATCACATACATTCTCGGGATGAGGTTTATCAAGTGTATGTACATTGTGTAGGGATGCTAAACGTTGCATCATAATCCAGAATTTAACATACAAACTAATTGTCAGCATAAAGCATAATACAATGAGTATTAACAAAACAACAACAGGGTGAAGCATCTTCTTGAAGATTCCTGTGGCAGCTGGTGACCATCCAAACTGTCTCACCAACGGTGTTTTTCATCTCTCTTTACTCTTTCCATCACTTGATATACTTCTCGTACATCATGATGGACAGTAATCAGAGTCTTTTGTCCATTTTCTCGAACTTGTTTCATCAGCCACTTTAAGTCTTCATGTATCAGCAATTTCTTCACCAAGGTAAGGTTCATTCCAATAGGAGTAGGTGGCAGATGAAGCAGAATATAATGGGGTGCAATAAGTTGATAAGAGGTGACAGGAGCTGAGTAACTAAAATAACATCCTAGAATTTTGGTAAAATTACAAACACAAACATTAGAGTGATTACTGGTATCTACAATAGTATTATCTATGACTATAGAATCACAATGGTTTCTCATGCAAACACAGCCTTTCCCAATATATACAAGTAGTTTCAAGGGTTTCATTAGGATGTATCTCAAAGTGGCAAATATTTTATTCAGTGTCAGGACAAATGTCTTGGGCTTCAAGCATGTTATTCTCACAGATGAAGCCTTTTTGTTCACGCACAATACATGCATTCACATCAATTGTTTGCCACTTTCCTCCCTTTTGATGGGCCCATACTTTATGCTCCTTAGGATAAAGTATAGTTCCATTATGATTGAGTCCTAATGCAATGATTGGATATACATTGTATATGGTGGCATTACTTATGGTAAGTATAAAGGCAACAATTTTATCATTTATCATTTATCATTTTCTGCATAGTAGGTAAAGTTGATGAATTGGCACCATGCTTGAAACTCCTTTTCAAATTCTGAAGCATTATCCCAAATCAATTTTCGAATTTCAGTGGGTAAAGTTCTTCCTTCTCCTTCTCTAATAATAGCTGCTGCTACAGATTGTATCCATAACTGCACTTGGATGCAGCTCAAGGCAAGGGAGGTATTGCCCTGAGTTTTTCCAAGGGCATTTACTATTAATTGATGCTTCAATTTGTCTTCAGTGGGGTAAAATGTCTGATAGAAGCCATTGACTTGCTCCTAAGGCCAATAAGGATGATTTTATTGGTTGTTCCAATTTCCTTAGGTCATCTGTAGCAGTAGTTATTTAATATACCTAATCTTGTTCCCAATAACCCAGTTGCATCTACCCATTTAGAGACCAGCTAGTGTTAAAGAGAACTTGTTGTTGTCCCACATTTTTAATTATGTCACAGAATCATAATCATATCATAAGCTACTGTTACACCACACAGTACCATAACGATCTTAAACCAGGGCCCAGAAAGGATAAACAGCATGACAGGGATCACATACAGAAAGTAATGTACTATAAAACTGTTGTGGTTTAACCCGGCTGGCAGCTAAACACCACACAGCCGTTC
>NW_023306833.1:0-4917 GCF_011077185.1 Oxyura jamaicensis
GATATATATTAGGATATATATTAGGATATATATTAGGATATATATTAATTAGGATATATATTAGGATATATATTAATTAGGATATATATTAGGATATATATATTCTACATAATAGAAATATTATGTGTCAAGGTTCTTAAAAATGGACTATTATTACGATATCAATAAATATTTGGCTGCCAAAAGTTTAATAGACACTTGAAAGGCAGATGTAGATAATGATCTCTCTAGAGATCTTGTGCTCCATACAAAGTGAAGATCAGAAAACAAGGTACAAATTTGGAATAAAAGAAAACAAATAATTGAGCAAAACTGTACACCTCAATTACTTCTAAACATATATATTTATTTTTATATATTTATATACAATATTTGTATAGAGAGTGGGGTTCTTTTATTTTACATGGATGAAATTAATTCAGAAATGGCAAGGCTAGCCCTTCTAACGTTGAGTACAACGTTACAAGTATATATGAAAACAGATGAAAGACATTTAAAGAGAATCAAAAAGAAAAGTGTAACAAACTTTTATTTTTCTTTCTTTCATTCAATGGAAAATTCAAAAGAGAAAAAGAAGTTAAATGTTTATATAGGTATAGGCTGAAGGAAGGGTAGAATTAATAGAGAAAATGGAAAAAAAATTAACAGGTGATGAAAGTAAAGGTAATAAAATGTAAAGAAGACAAGAAGATAACTCATTGTAGGAAAGAAATGTGACAACTTGAAAAAACTGCAGTGGACAAATAAAAGATCAGGAAGATTTTGTAAGGCTGAAGTGACAAAATTAGGAGTTTGAAATTGGAGAAGAAAGATGGAGGGGAAATAAATGAATTTCAAATCAAATTAGTAGGACAGAAGAAATTTATCAAACAGGAAATATGGCTGTTTTTTACGTTATATGAATGTGTCCTTGTTATATTTAATTTAGAACAAGGGATTTTGGTCAGGCAGATAGCCCCATATTGTAAACAAGTATGCAGAAGACTTAACATGATGACTCAGTGACCCAGATTTTGCACACTGTTTTTATAGAGAATGGTAATTTAATTTGTTGACTTATTTCACTGATTTAGCAAGTTGCTGGGTTTTATTTATTTATTTTTGTCTTTTTTGTTTTGGTTTGGTTTAGTTGGTTGGTTTTGACAGTAAAGCAATTCCAATGTCCTCTCAAAGCAGTTCTCTAGCAATGGACACTCTTAAATTCACCTGATAAAATACACAAATATGTAAGATGTTATCAATTTTAAGAATATCCATATAAATTGATTTCCCCCATTTCCTGATTGTCACGTCTATCAATTAGCAGGTGTGCTCAAATCTTGTCAATTTTATATTGAGGAAAAGAACTGGACTGGCAGCAGAGGTGCATTCATTAATAATAATAATATAATCTTATAAAAGGTGTAGTAAATTAAATTTAGCTTAATAAATGCAGAAACAAGATCTTGCTTTTAATGAGGTATCCAAAAATAAATCAAAAGCATATTAGAAATTCTACTGCATTACCAATAATAGGCTGGTCAAAAGGAACTTGATACACCTTCAAAAGTCATATATATATATATATATATATATATATGTATGTATGTCAGAGAAGGTTACTAGTTGTCTTATATAATAGAGAGTTATAATTTTTGATGACTATTGGAAACAAACATTCAGATGGACTTATTTCTGAATGCTAAATTCATGTCACTTATCCAAGAGACTCTACAAAACAGTCACTTTGTAAAAGTCTTTAGATTTTTTTTTTAATAGAATGACTTAATATGTAACAACATCCATGCTTCCTTGACAGTATTTCTTCTTGCAGAGAAGCCTTGGTAATGATATATACAAACAACAAACACATATAAATACATCTTTTTTTATAAACAAAATCAGATGAATCCTAATTGTGGCTGATGTTAATAAGAATTTCTTATCCCAAGGTAATAATCATAGATTAAAAAATAAAATAAAAATAGTAATGCTTCTACACTAAGCATCTTAAAGTGTGAATAATGTGTAAACTGTAGCCTAGCTTATAGTTTACTTCAGCTCCAGAAGAAAGAGAAACCATAACAGAATTGCCAGAAGTGTGTGACACTTATCAGAAATGTTAAGACAATAAGACCTCAACAGTTCAAGAGAAATAAAACATGCACTTAAGGTGGTAGAACACTGAGACAGACCTTTCAAATGTTGGAGATGTTGAAGATGTTCAAATGTTGAAGTTGTTTTTTATTTTTTTCTGAGTTTTACTAAAACAAACTCCACACTTGTATGACTGTTCTAACTTTTCTTACAAGCTGACAAGTAATTTTTTTGGAAAAAAAATAATAAAATAAAATAAATAAAAATAAAAATCGTGCTTTTCTTATCTTTTAAGAGTCTCCCATGCCTTTGGAAATCATAATAGCAAGAAATATGACTGAAAGGAAAACATGCTTTCAAAATATCAGGGCAGATTATTAAGAAGATGAGGAAGGGAAGGTAAGAGGTGAAGGGTAAAAGCAATGAAAAGAAATTACTAAAGAGCTGTGGGAAAAGGTCTAATGCTTAGCAATATCAAAGGCCTGTATTCATCCCATCTAACTTCAGGTATCTAAGGTGCTTAAGATTATAGACAGGATACACCGTACAAATATGGACCACAGAAGTATCAACACAGGGAATCTCAGTTTCAAAACTAGCACCGCTGTGGTCTTTGAAATATGTGGCAGGTAACTGAAAAGATATGAGTGCATGTGACCAACAAATAGTTAGGTTCTTTAGTCTTCCCTAAGATTTTTGCAAAAAATTCAGTGTTGCAGTTAGGCAACAATATGGCAAATTTTGATCCTGAAGATAATTTTGTTCCTGAAGATAATTTCGTTGACATATGTTATTCTTATAGAATAAAATCTCTTTCCTAAGTGGAGAAACTGATGAACTGTTTCACAGATAAGCAGTCCAATGTTACATTTTTAATCCATACATGCTCTTAAAGAATTTGAATATATTTTAAGAGACTTCTTTTTTCCTGTCTGAGGAAGTTAAATTGTTGGTTAGATTGGTAACATTAGGTTGGCCATAAAAGCTTGATTAACCACTAAGAATGTGCATTGCAAAGAAATAAGCATTATTTCTAAGCTGTGAAGAATTTTAATCTACACACATGCAATTTGCTTTGTTAGAAAAGGTGAGCCACTGCATTTGAAGAGAACAGGTTTTAATTTTATGTAACAGCTTTCATATTTTTAATTATATATTTTGTATTAGGGCATTCAATGTAATAAAAAGGTGAGCTACTGTATACTAACAACATAGAAAAAGGCATTACAAATTCATTTTAGAATCTTAAATTAGCATTTTTTTTTTTTTTTTTTTTACCTCAAAGATAGAATTATAAACAGTATCACACATAGTTAAAAAAAAATCAACATATTTATGCTCCATTTGGAGAGTCAGGATTCAGTCTTTTGCTGAAGCATAAGACTTTTGTCATACAACATTATAGGATTAAGCTGAGGTCTGAGTTTATAATATGACTTTTTTATTATTATTTTCTCTGTACCTTTGACTGAAAAAGTGTCTTAGTTTTCCTCCAGACAGAGATAACCTGGTGTATTTATGAGATACTATCAGTACGTTATTTTTAACATTTCTACCAGAAATGTACAATTCTGAATTTCTGTGAGAACAGTGTGTCATTTCTCTTTCCCTTGAGAGGTCTGCAGGCATATTTATTATTATTATTATTTTATTTTGGTGCAGCTGCTCTGTTATCTAGAAATCATAAGGCTTGTTCCAGATTTGGGCACTCCCTTGTTTGGTCCTGGAATGACCACATATGATCATGTTCAAGGGAAATTTCCTACTAGGCAGAGAATTAACATAACATCCCTTGATTTCCTTCACGTTAATTTTACTACAAATAACAAATTCCCAGGAAATATGTTCAAACTATTGCTTTAGGAGTTTTTTTTTTTTTTCTCCCCCCAACCCCACCTGCAACACTGTCCGTCTTTAAACAAACTTAGGGCAGCCTTCCTGAATATTTGCAGTGCACTGCACCACCTGCTGAGTGAAAAGAAATCGTGATGCATTTGTTTTGCCCTCAATCTTTCACAAGGTCCAAAAGCTGGAGTGATTCTTTTGCCAGCAAGAATATATTACATTGAATAATAAACTGCTGAAATCTCAATGCCTTTTGTGTTTCCCTTCAATTGAAGCATCAATCTTGGAAGCAGAGAACCTAACTAAGAGCTGATACAGACTCATGACTCCACGGTATGATATGGTGTCGTGAGTCCTCAGGACAGTTCCATTGTTTGACCAAGTAGCACTTTAAAGGCATCAGCGAATCTCAGGATTTGAGCAGAAATAAAAAATTATTTGGTATGCACTTCAGTGAAAGAAATCCCAAGAAAATTAGGAGAGATTTGTGGACTCAGAGGACAAATGAAATTCCAATCAGAGTAAAAATCATAATGAATAAACAATGTAATAAAGTCAATAATTATATGACATTATATGACTTATTATACTAAACTTGGGAATAGAGAAGAAATAAATTATACTAAAGCAATCACATACTAATTAATAGAACATAATTGTATGAAGAACATGAAGTATATTACCATAATAATTAGAAATAAAATAAAATTAAAATATCACTAATCTCATTAGCCCAACCTGCAACATGATTAGCGGATCACATGAATTAGTGATGTCTGCTTCTTATACATCTCATACAAAAATGCTAATTACAGTCTATGCAATGGAAAAAGAAATTGATATTTTATTTTATACTGTCCTTACTAGAAAAAAAATTCTTACCTCTACACTAAAATAGGAAATCAGTTTTGATTAGTGTCTGCAATATCTGTAATGGTATCACCTTAATCACATATACTATATACTTAGATCTCTCTCTCTCTCTTTTTTTTTTTT
>NW_023306834.1:0-3094 GCF_011077185.1 Oxyura jamaicensis
ACACAGCAGCTGGGAGAGTGAGAGGAGTGAGGAACAGCCTTGCAGGCGCCAAGGTCAGTGAAGAAGGAGGGGGAGAGGTGCTCCAGGCGCCGGAGCAGAAGTCCCCTGCGGCCTGTGGTGAGGACCATGGTGAAGCAGGATGTCCCCCTGCAGCCCATGGAGTACCACGGTGGAGCAGGGTTCCGTGCTGCAGCCCGTGGAGGAGACCACGGTGGAGCAGGTGGCCCTGCACTGACGGAGACTGCGGCCTGTGGAAGACCCCTGTCGGAGCAGATTCCAGGCCGGACCTGCAGCCCGTGGAGAGGAGACCACGCAGGAGCAGGTGACCTGGCAGGAGCTGCTGCCCGTGGGGGACCCAGGTTGGAGCAGTGTGCTCCCGAGGAATGGATCCCGTGGTACGGACCCATATCTGGAGCAGTTCTTGAAGAGCTGCTGCCTGTGGGCAGCCCACGCCAGATCAGTTCAGCAAGGACTGCATCCCGTGGGTGGGACCCCACAGCACAGGGGACGAGAGTGACCAAGAAGGAGTGGCAGAGAAGAATTTCTATAGACTGACCATAACCCCCATTCCCCCGTTCCCCTGCGCCGCTCGGGGGGAGGAGGTGGAAGAGGGTGGATGGGGGGGGAAGGTGCTTTTGGTTTCTTTCCTTTGTTTCTCACTTCTCTAGCTCGTTCGTAATAGGCAATAAATCTTACTATCTCCCTATGCTGAGTCTGTTTTGCCCATCACAATAATTACTGCGCGATCTCCTCATCCTTATCTCAACCCTTGAGCCCCTTTCATCGTATTTTCTCCCTGTTCCTCTTTGAGGAGGGGGAGTGAGAGAGCGGTTGTGGTGGAGCTCGGTCACCCACCCGAGCGAAACCATCACATCCCCTTCCCTTTAATTAAATAATTCTCATCTCAAACCTCAAGCTCTTTGTGTTGTCTTTTCTTCCCCTTCCTCTTTGAGGAGGGGAGGAGTGAGAGAGTGATTGTGGTGGAGCTCGGCTGCTCACTCGAGTAAAACCATCACAGACACCCGTGACAGGTACCTGCCTATATCCTCCCACACACCTTGCCACCCGCCACAAAGCTGTTTCGGGACAGATTCCCGGGTAAGCTTTCTAAACAATCAACTAATCTTAGAGAGAAGAGGAGACCCGTTATGCAGAATTAGAAATAGCAATGTATGGGTTAGACATGGATATTCAAAATACTCAAAAACTGTTGTAATTAGTCCACTGTGAAAGAAGGAGAAGGTACCATTCCTGATATTATTCATAAACTGACTTCCCGATGAAGAAAGGAAGGCAGTGTAATTCTGAATATTCTCTAAAAGATAGTTTCCAGGAGACCCAAATGATAACAGTGCAGAGCCTGAATGCCAGATTAAACTCAAGGCCAGTGCTTGGCAGCACGATGAGTTTAAAAAAATGAACACAGATTGTAGCACGTTCTCGGATCGGATATAGAGGAGAAAGGAGAATATGACACAGATTGCATGACACATGATCAAACAAGCCAATATTAACAGGACAATGAGCATGGTGACAAGCAAGTGTGTTAGTTGTAAGAGTTTTAATCAATTCTATTGTTATCTGAACCCTTTGAGCCCCACGTTAGGTGCCAAAAAGGACTGTGGTGGTTTTACATTGCTAGGCAGTTGAATTCCACCACAACCGCTCTCTCACTCACCCTCCTCATAAGAGAAGGGGAGGAAGAAAAGGAAAGAAGCAACTCATGGGTTGAGATAAGGATAATTTAATTAAAGGAAAAATAATAATAAAGGGAAAATTATTATTAATTAAATAATTTAATTAAAAGAATAAGGGAAGGGGGAGAGGGAAAAAACAAACAAACAAAAAACAAAACCAAGCAAAGGCCGTGTGGAAGTGCAGAGAAAAGAAATTACTCTCTACTTCCCACAAAGAAGCAATGTTTGATTACGTCCTCGAAGCAGGGCTTCAACTCATGTAGCCGTTGTTCAGGAGGACAGACGTTTTCACAATGAGAGCCCACTCCTTCCTTTTTCCAACTTTTATTGCTGAGTGTGACATCATATGGTATGGAATATCCCTTTGGTTGGTTTAGGTCAGCTGCCCTGGTGATGTTCCTTCCTCACCTCTTGCCCACCCCCAGCCTGATGGCTCTGGGGGGAGTGGGGGTTAGAGGAAGTCCTGATGCTGTGCCAACACTGCTCAGCAGTAGACACAACACTGGTGTGATACCACTGCTGTTCTAGCTCCAAGTGCAGAGCACAGCACTGTATGGGCTGCTGCAGGGAATGTTAATTCCATCCCAGCCAGACCCAGTACAACAGTACCTGAGAGAATTATCCATGCTGTACGTTATTTACAGTAAACTAGGCAACAAAAAGCTATCCAAAGATCCAGATGAAGTCCAGTATACATGACCCATGTGGTAGAAGTTTGTACAGAGTGCACCATCATCATATTATGCCAGCTCATTGGCAGCAATGACCTGGAAAGATCGCACAGTTGATGAACTGGCTAGCTAACTCCAGCAGTACAAAGCAAGTCTCTCTTCTTCCCTACAGGGCTGTGTCTCAGCTGTGGAGATACTTTCCCCGAAGATCGAGCAACTCAAAGAGAAAATATCTTCCTCCCACCTGTACAAACCAGTGTCTCAGCAATCAGGAGTAACTGTCCCTCTCTTTAGGAAAGGACATATAGCGGGTACACACTCCGTGCCACCCTGTGGTTTTATCTGCATGACTATGGAGAGGACATGACAAAATAACATGGAAAATCTACCTCAGCTCTAGAGGCATGGGTATGTGAGTTGCAAGGAAAGACAATCACAAAAGGGGGGGTTGTCTGAGAAAATTGCTGCTCCAGTTTCCAGGGGGCAGTCCCCTACACACAGTAATGAATAATAGGACCAGGACTAGAGGGGGCCAACCTCCAGCCAGGGGGAGGAAAGGGACTATGGAGTTTATTGGACTGTGTGGATTTGATGTCTTGACACATGAGACCCACATAAGTATAAGGCTTTAGTAGACATCAGTGCACAGTGTACCATAATGCCATCAAGCTATAAAGGAGCGCTGCCAGTTGTTCTGTTTCCATTGCTGTAACCACCCCCAAAGGG
>NW_023306835.1:0-2008 GCF_011077185.1 Oxyura jamaicensis
TTCCCCTGCGCCGCTCGGGGGGAGGAGGTGGAAGAGGGTGGATGGGGGGGGAAGGTGCTTTTGGTTTCTTTCCTTTGTTTCTCACTTCTCTAGCTCATTAGTAATAGGCAATAAATCTTACTATCTCCCTATGCGGAGTCTGTTTTGCCCATCACAATAATTACTGCGCGATCTCCTCATCCTTATCTCAACCCTTGAGCCCCTTTCATCGTATTTTCTCCCTGTTCCTCTTTGAGGAGGGGGAGTGAGAGAGCGGTTGTGGTGGAGCTCGGTCACCCACCCGAGCGAAACCATCACAGCTACCCTCTGGTTACACAGTGGCTTTGTCATCTTCTACAAATTTTCAGACAGTTTAATCCATCTTCGCTTATTGCAGTTATCTTAAAATTTGTCCATTCACAAACATGCCTATTCAACCACGTACACCAGGCTAGCCAAGACCTCTGCCCCGCTTCTGAGCAAAGAAAACCCTCAGCACCCAGCCTGGCGACCGACCCCACTGCACTGGCAGAACACCACCGACTCTCCCTCTGCCCCGTAGCTGCAGCCTTCAGCTGCAAGCTCGGGTTTGTGCCAGGTTTGCTCTGCGGGCCAGGAAGGCTGCCACAGCCACGCTCCACAGGAAAGGCCAGATGTGGAGCAAAGCACCTCAGGGGCTGGGCACCTTCATACCTGGAACTTAAACCCTGACATACAGGCGAGGGAAATGTTTTCCTCAAAAAGCAAAAAAAAAACAAGCAAACAAAATCTGCCTTCCACAGGCCGCACTGTGGGATATGGTGGTGCTCTGTGGGTTCAAGAAGCAAGTGAAGGACATCAAGAAACAGGTTGCATGAGAAGGTACCAAGAATGAGACAGGTCTTAGAAACAAACAAAAGTCAAGCTTTTCAGCACTTGACGAGTTCTATTTGCAGACCCATTTAGTCTCCAAATTCTAGAAGTCCCATTTAGCTTTTCTGTCTGTGTTTTTAATGCTATATATAAAAATATGGTCCAAGGATAACTAAATATTGCATTGTAGAGGCACTGCATGTGCGAGCTGACTCCTGACTGCATCAGGCCTGATCAAGTTTAGTCTGTCTATTGGTGAGAGCGAATCAATGGATAAACACATTCCAGTCCTGGTTAACGGAGATCCCTGAATAGTTATGCACCTATTCCTCGAGCATATCTTACTAGCATTGCTCCCAGCAGAGCTGACATCTCACCCAGGTAGCCAGGCATTTCCAGGGATCTCAGGCATCTCCCAGAGTACTCCAGCACCTCCCCAGGATATGCAAGCACCATACTGGAGTACCCAAACATCTTCCTGGACATGGTCTTCACTTCCATTAGACACTAGGCACCTTCCTGCAGCACCCAGACATGTCTCAGGGCAACCAATGTTGAAATCGAGATCCCAATCGATAACAACCCCAAACAGAGCTACAGGCTGGGAGATGTGTGGTTAGAAAGCTGCCTGGCAGAGAAGGACCTGGGAGTGATGGTTGACAGTTGGCTGAATATGAGCCAGCAGTGTGCTCAGGCGGCCAAGAAGGGCAGCAGCATCCTGGCTTGCATAAGAAACAGCATGGCCAGCAGGTCCAGGGAAGTGATTGTCCCCCTGTACTCGGCTCTGGTGAGGCCGCACCTCGAGTACTGCGTTCAGTTTTGGGCCCCTCGCTACAAGAAGGACATGGAGGTGCTTGAGCGAGTCCAGAGAAGGGCTACGAAGCTGGTGAAAGGTCTGGAGAACAAGTCTTGCGAGGAGCGGCTGAGGGAGCTGGGACTGTTTAGCCTGGAGAAGAGGAGGCTCAGGGGCGACCTTATTGCACTCTACAGGTACCTGAGCGGAGGCTGTAGCGAGGTGGGGGTTGGTCTATTCTCCCACGTGCCTGGTGACAGGACAAGGGGGAATGGGCTAAAGTTGCTCCAGGGGAGGTTTAGGTTGGATATTAGGAAGAACTTCTTCACTGAACGGGTTGTTAGTCACTGGAATAGGCTGCCCAGGGAAGTGGTTGAGTCACCA
>NW_023306836.1:0-3387 GCF_011077185.1 Oxyura jamaicensis
TTCACCTCTTTTCCGTGCAAGCGTGTGTTTGTTTTGTTGTGCTTTTCAAATCCCGTGCTTTTGTTATTACCCCAGATTTTGAATAGAACTCTCTATCTCAACTGCTCTGGTTTTCTGGATAGCAGCTAACTAGAGAAAGGCAGAAGATCCCGAAGCGTCCCTGGAGCCGCTAAACTCTACCTCCTTATCTGTTCCCCGAGAAGATGGCCCGGCTTTCAAGACGGTGTGCGTTAAGGGAAGCGTGAGAAGAAACAGCATCTTCGGACGCTCGCGCTCCTCTTCCTCGGCTCGTGCAGAAGGCTGACAGCCTGTCTCGCTCTCGTCAGTGCCATCCCCCCAGCGCGTCCGTTAGGAGCTCAGCACCGCGTTTGGCCTGTTGCGATCTTCCCGATCCCCTCGTGCCTGTGCTGCAATGCCACCACCCCCGAGAAGTCAGGCAGGATCCGAAGACCTTTGACATCGCTAAAGAATCAAACCTCAGCTGTCAGTTTTAGCCCTTTGTATTCCAGACGTTTGCTTTGCCGGGTGATGGTTTCATTTTTGGTTTTGCAGTGCGTTCTTTATTGTAGAGGTTATTTTAAGCAGACAAGTAGGTAGCCTCCTTCCCTCGGTGGATTTGTGCGAGATTTAGCTGAGCTTTGCACATCTGAGCGATTCCCCAGTGGCTGTTCTGGTCTCGATGCATCTCTAAAACCTTTGTCCGCCTCGCCCCTCCTCTTTGCGTATTAAGATGCACGTTTGTGCAGAAATTCACGGCGTACGCCGTGCGTAAGACCCCCAGTGGTTGTGGGGCGTTTTCAGCGTTTCACAGATCAGGCTCCGTGCGTACTTAATCGCTTAAGCGTAGTCCTGGCTTTCAGCGTAGGCCTACCTAATGATTGTTACTCAAGTGGTTATAAAGTTCCAAACGCTTGTTAGTTTATACAGAGAGAGAGAGAAATTTCTAGTGTGTTAATGTTACTCTGTTAACAAAACTGAGGTACGAGCCGCTTGCTGCTTCTCTTTTTCTGTTTTTCTTTCCGGTAGCCTCCTCAGAAGTCGTCGTGGACACGTTGTGTATCTTTTCTGTTCTTCCGGGATTCATTCGTCGGGAAAGACGACCACAAAATCCGAGGGCTCGGCCCGTCGACTGCTCCCGGAAGGCAGAAAGGTATCCTTTGTGACGGTATCTTCCCTGCGATCCCCTTTCAATTCAGCCCACCTACGTGACCCGCCGACCTGTTCTCTTTAGCGAGCGGTCACAGGACCCTCAGGAAAGGTGTCATGCCGCGGCCGGAGAGGTTCAGGCCGGACCTCGGGAAGAGGCTCTTCACCGAGAGGGTTGTCACGCACGGGAACGGTCTCCCCAGGGCAGCGGTCACTGCAATGAGCCTGTCAGAGTTGAAGAAGCGTTTGGGCTGGGCACTTGGTCACCTGGTCTGAATTCTGGGGTTGACCTGTGTGGTGCCGGGAGTTGGGCTCCACGGTCCTTGTGTGTCCCTTCCAGCTCGGGATACTCTGTGATTCTGTGACGGTTGTCCGTCCCTTTTGGGAGGAGCCCGAGTGACTCTAGTCGGGCATTTCTTGGTTATGATTGGCAAAACGTTTTCTTGCTTTCCTTTAAAGCTATAGATAGGGGTCTGAGAAATTCAGAGCGCGTGCTCACTGAGGGGTGGTTGCACCTCGGAGGCACGGAGCTTTTGGTACGGAGGTGTGTGTCGGTATGACAGTGATGCTGTAAGGAACAGAAGTTCCCTAGAGTGCAACGTTTTGTTAGAAACGTGACAGGTCGTTGGCTCAGGGTAGCAAACGTGCAGCTTGTCAGTCTCGGTGCGCACGAGAGCATCGGGTCCCCGTCTCGTCACTGAGCCTACCCGTGGCGTTCTCACTTTGCTCTACGCTCCGTCCCGTTCCTTAGAGTCCTCGCACCGAGTTCCCCTAGTGCGACAGCATGTCAAGTTGGAGGCCTTGGAAGTCCTGATCCATCCCTTCCGAGCAGGAGATTGTGAACGTGGAGAGAGTCGAAGCTGCAACCTGCGTGGGAAGGACTGTTCCGAGTGCTCCCGGTTACTGAGATGGCAGGAAGAAGGGCTGAGAAAGGGTGGACTCGTACCCGGGTAAAAGCATCAGTTAGCCCTGATACCGGGGAGACTGCATTAACAGAGACTTTTCAGGGTAAAACCGTTAAAACTATCCATTGTCGACCTTCACCGTTCTTCTCCTTAGAAGAATTCTTAATGCGTTAATGAGTAAAAGGGATTGGATTACCCGGAATTGGAGTGTTTCCAGGGAACACCCCGTGGAAGTGGGAGAAGGGGGGGTGGGGGGTGTTTAGGAATATTTAATCCCTACCAGAAGAATCCTTATTAGTCTGTGATTTGTATTGTTTTGCTTAATTATTGTTTCTTAATTGTGAAATGTGTTGACTTGATTCGTGTCAGTATGGAACAATACTAGGGCCACACGATGAGCTCCTATTTAAGAAAAACAGAGTGATTCGTGTCCATAGTTCTTGTATCGTGCAAAGGAACGATCCAGCAATTTGTGTACATAGAGGGTTTGAAGGGCGAACATTGAGACTCTAGTCTGGGAGATAAGAGGACCAAGGAGTTTTTTTTAGGAAACTGCAGACTTTTGCATGGGACGCTGCTCAAGCCTCTGATAACCAGCAAAGAGATCCACCAAATAAGGAGAAAGGGGGAGTTGAAGGACGACCGAAGGACAAAGCCTGGGAGGAAGACTAGGAGCCTTCAGCACAAGAGACCCCCAGAAAGACCACCAGAGACTGATACGCATGCGTCCAGAGAGGGTTTGGATTCCGGGAACTAATTACAATAACCCTGCCTTTTCTAGGAATAGTGATGAATATGTATTAGTCTAGGAGCATAAAAATCAACCGCCTGCTGTAACAGGTGTGCGTCCTGGTAGAGCAGAGACTCCCAGTGCACCCGGCGCTGTTTGCTTGCCTCTATTCGCTTAGTAAATCACAACAAATCGTATTTGGGACTCAATCATTTATCACAATTAGGGGCTCGTCCGGGATGGTCTTGGTTCCTGAATTCTGACTGGATCTAGGAGGGACGCCCCACCATTTGGTGGCTCCTGTTTGAGTCAGGTCGGGACTAACACCATCCTGAACCTGAATAAAGGCAAGCAAAGAATTTTATTTTGTTTATGAGCTCCCTTGCCGGCTGCAGCATTGGATTTTGCCCGTAATTCTGCGCGCGAAGATCCGAACGAAGACGACGGAGTCGTGAGTATTTGAAGTGTGTACCGTTCGGTTGGGTGGGATTCGGTTGCCTGTGTGTGTAAGAGTGTGACTGAGACGGAACCTAGTTCCGAAGCGAGTGTGGAGGTCTTCTAACCGCGGTTCCAATCTCCCGCGAGGGACTTGGCCGGTGAAGGACC
>NW_023306837.1:0-10679 GCF_011077185.1 Oxyura jamaicensis
AACATCTTCATCGATGATCTGGACGAGGGGATCGAGTGCACCCTCAGTAAGTTTGCAGACAACACCAAGTTAGGTGCTTGTGTCGATCTGTTCGAGGGTATGAAGGCTCTGCAGGAAGATCTGGGTAGGCTGGACCGATGGGCCGAGGCCAACGGTATGAAGTTCAACAAGGCCAAGTGCTGGGTCCTGGGGCCCAACAACCCCAAGCAGAGCTACAGGCTGGGAGATGTGTGGTTAGAAAGCTGCCTGGCAGAGAAGGACCTGGGAGTATTGGTTGACAGTCGGCTGAATATGAGCCAGCAGTGTGCTCAGGTGGCGAAGAAGGCCAGCAGCACCCTGGCTTGCATAAGAAACAGCGTGGCCAGCAGGTCCAGGGAAGTGATTGTCCCCCTGTACTCAGCTCTAGTGAGGCCGCACCTCGAGTACTGCGTTCAGTTTTGGGCCCCTCGCTACAAGAAGGACATGGAGGTGCTTGAGCGAGTCCAGAGAAGGGCTATGAAGCTGGTGAATGGTCTGGAGAACAAGTCTTACGAGGAGTGGCTGAGGGAGCTGGGACTGTTTAGCCTGGAGAAGAGGAGGCTCAGGGGCGACCTTATTGCACTCTACAGGTACCTGAAAGGAGGCTGTAGCAAGATGGGGGTTGGTCTATTCTCCCACGTGCCTGGTGACAGGACGAGGGGGAATGGGCTAAAATTGCGCCAGGGGAGGTTTAGGTTGGATATTAGGGAAAACTTCTTTACTGAACAGGTTGTTAGTCACTGGAATAGGCTGCCCAGGGAAGTGGTTGAGTCACCATCCCTGGAGGTCTTTAAAAGACGTTTAGATGTAGAACTTAGGGATGTGGTTTAGTGGAGGACTTGTTAACATTAGGTCAGAGGTTGGACTCGGTGGTCTGGGAGGTCTCTTCCAACCTAGACTATTCTGTGATTCTGTGATTCTGTGATTCTGTGAAGAATCTTAGAATCCTCTTCTTAGAAGGGGATATTTCAAGGACCCAAAAGGGTTCCAGTGGGCTTTTGGCATAGCTGCCTTAGAGACAGAGGACATTAAACAGTTGTCTACCTTGCCCGGTCTCTCGGAGGACCCTTCTGTTGTGGGGTTGCTGAGGGTGAAAGAACAGTAGGTGCCAATTGCTGCTACAGCTGTGCACCAGCAGCAATATCGCACCAACCGAGACTCCCTGATTCCCATCCATGAGCTGGTTCATTGACTGGAGAGCCAAGGTGTCATCAGCAAGACTCATTCACCTTTTAATAGTCCCATATGGCCAGTGCGAAACTCTAATGGTGAGTGGAAATATGTTTCCAGCCATCCGGTGGTGGCTTCCACCACTGTAAGTAGGTGGTGCTTCCCGTTCTTCTTCTTCAGACTTCTCATCTGCTATTAGTGTAAATACTGAGGCTAGAAAAGGACGTGAAGCCCTGATCCATAACTCTGCATAATCACTTTCCTCCTGACTAAAAGGTTTTTTTGAATTAACATGTATATTTAAGGCCTGACAAATCCAGTCTTCAAAGGATCCAAAAAAAGGCCAGAATACATTTGGTCTTAGAGGTTTCTTTGGCCATTCTGCCATACAATACTGGATCATTTTTAGTTTACTTTTTCCTTTTCTGGGGCCCCTTTCGTTCCAGTTTATAATCATTGTCCCTAATGGACTCTCTGGTGGTATGTCTGGTAATTTTCTCCCTTTTTTCTGATCTCGGCTCTTCGATTTTATCTGACCCATCTAGGAATTTTACTGTGGCAATTCCTACAGCCCTTGGTTACCCAGTAAGAGTGTCTTGCAGGGGGTTTAGGACCTATCACCCACCCATGAATACTATAGGAATCGCTTCGGTCCTTCACCAGCCAAGTCCCTCGTGGGAGATTGGAACCGTGGTTAGAAGACCTCCACACTCGCTTCGGAACTAGGTTCTGTCTCAGTCACACTCTTACACACACAGGCAACCGAATCCCACCCAACCGAACAGTATACGCCTTAAATACTTACGACTCTGTCGTCTTCGTTCGGATCTTTGCGCACAGAATTACGGGCAAAATACAATGCTGCAGCCGGCAAGGGAGCTCATAAAAAAAATCAAATTCTTTGCTTCCCTTTATTCAGGTTCAGGATGGCATTAGTCCCGAGCTAATTCGAACAGGAGCCACTGAGTGGTGGGGCACCCCTCCTAGATCAAGTCAGAATTCAGGAACCAAGACCATCCCGGACGAGCCCCCAGTTGAGATAAATGATAAAATCCCAAATAGGATTTTAATCAGTTTGTGATTTATTAAGCGAATAGAGGCAAGCAAACAGTGCTGGGTGCGCCGGGAGTCTCTGCTCCACCAGGACGCACACCAATTACATCAGGTGGCTGATTTTTATGCTACTAGACTAATACATATTCATCACTATTTGTAGAAAAGGCGGGGTTATTATAATTAGTTTCCGGAATCCGAACCCCCTCTGGGCACATGCGTATCAGTCTCCGGTGGTCTTTCTGGGGGTCTCTTGTGCTGAAGGCTCGTAGTCTTCCTCCCAGGCTTTGTCCTTCGGTCGTCTTTCAACTCCCCCTTTCTCCTTATTTGGTGGATCTCTTTGCCAGACATCAGAGGCTTGGGCATCTCATGCAGAAGTCAGCGTCCCATGCAAAAGTCAGCAGTTTCCAAAAAAAAACCTCCTTGGTCCTCTTATCTCCCAGACTAGAGTCTCAGTGTTCGCCCTTCAAACCCTCTATTTACACAAATTGCTGGATCGTTCCTTTGCATGATACAAGAACTATGTACACTAATCACTCTGTTTTTCTTAGATAAAAAGGTACATTTCATTATGCGGCCCTAGCATTGTTCCATACTGACACAAATCAAATGAACACATTTCACACAGGTTACTTGATAGAGCGGCTTTACAATCAGACTGTAATTTGGAATGTGCATTCTGTAAAACCCCACAACACCTTGGAAAGTTTGTGTTTCTTTTTTGCTAGTTTGTTAAACAACTACTTAGAAATCTCATGCAGAGATCTGTCCTGAGGCAGGATAGTTGTGAGTGGCAGGGAGTGTGGGAGGATATGGGCAGGTTTCTAGAGCAGTGGGCACCTCCGATGTTTTGGAAATTCACCCCTGAACATCTGCAAAATCCTAAAAAACTGGTAGAATGCTTGAAAAAAGGGTGTCATGACTGGCAGTTCCAAAGTGACATAAATCACTGTAGCGTGCTGGAATCTGGCCTATGCCTATTGAGCTGCAATTGATACTACTATAACCCTAGTGACAGACCCTGCGGCCACTCCAAGTCCTGTGACAGGCCCAACAGCCACTCCAACCCCTACGATGGACCCTGCAGCCGCTCCAGCTCCCTCAGCCGCTCCATCTCCTGCAGCCGCTCCAGCTCCCACAGCCATTCCATCTCCTGCAGCCACTCCGGCCCCTGTAGCCGCTCCAGCCCCTGCAGCTGCTCCAGCCCCTGAAACCAGGACAGGGTCCTTCAGCAGCATATAGTAATTATGTCCCTGGGACATATTTGGAGGTGATTTTTTGACTTGGAGAACACAATGAAGATATTCATTTGGATCTTCCTGTCAACGTTTGATGTCTTTTCACAGGACAACCTGAAGAAAACTTTGGAACCTGGCACCCTTTTGACTTGTCCTGATCATTGGACAGTGGAGTAGCCTGTGAAGGACTACTAACAATACAGAGATGGTCTATGGCCACTCTATGGTCACTGTCCTATCAGGGGAACCCTTTCCCCAATCACGTACACCAAGAATTTTGATCAATTTATGCTAATGGACAGGATCATAGTGTGATTTGTCACATGGTTTTATTTAACTTTTTATGGAGCAGGAATTAAATTACAATGTGTGTTTGAAATATAGCATGGTAGCACTAATGTATGGTAGCATTAGAGTTGAAACCGTGATTTGCAGAAGTTATCTTCTGCATAGCAACTGATGAGTTTACAGGGCTTTATGAACAGAGCTGTTCCCTCCTTTTCATGGAGGACTAGCAAAGTCACCATATGCAATGCTCTGTGCTTGCACTGTCCACTACAGGCACTTATGTAGAATGACAGTCCTGCACCCCCCATAGCATTTTTTCCTCTGCTACAGAAAAGAGCTCAGTTTGTTCATTGTTTATTGTCAAAGATGCACAGCTTTTCCCTGTTTGTCTTCCTGAGGCCATTACCAGTGTGTTTAACAAGGAAGATTTTATTCAGTTAATTATATAAAGTTAATTATATTCAA
This sequence comes from Oxyura jamaicensis, assembly GCF_011077185.1. Classification (NCBI taxonomy): domain Eukaryota; kingdom Metazoa; phylum Chordata; class Aves; order Anseriformes; family Anatidae; genus Oxyura; species Oxyura jamaicensis. The sequence continues at coordinate 4,233 of NW_023306837.1, forward strand.
TTAATTATATAAAGAACAGTAGTTTGACAACAGGTAGGAGTTGGAGTAAGACATACTGGTAATCTTTGGCTGTTTCACCCTGGTATGCAGACTTTGAAAGGAGAGAGTGTTGTTGAGGAGATGAAGGGACAAAATTGCTTAAACATGGAGTTGAAAGTTTTCAGTCCAGCTATGAGGTTGTAGGTAAATTTATGTGTAAGTACCATACTAGCTGATAACTAAGATAATAACCATAATGAGCTGTACAATCCTTACAGCAAACTCTTCCAGACTGCTCCCCCATTTTGAGTTTCTGTGCATATCATGGAGGAGGTTCCCAGTAAACAGCACAGGGTTGCCTTGATCTGGCAGAACCAGCATCCAGAAACCGCTGAAGGCACTTGACCCACTTGCTGCTTCCTAATACACTCAGGGGAGCAGAAAAACAAAGCAGAGAATGCTGGTTACAATGATATCATGTTCACACCTGCTCTCACATTTTTTGGCATTACAGTGCATTTTCAACTGCCTTCTGCCCATGCAAGAAGCCTCTCTCCCTGTTTCCAGAATAGCTCCTCCATTCCCTGTAGTGTTGGTCCTCAACATTCAGAACAACAGTCTATGGAGTGCTCCATCCAATTTTCTTTATTAATCTCCATTTCTTTTAGAAGCACCACTCTGTTCAAAACTGAACTTTGTTCACTCGTCACTGGAGTCAATCACAGTGGAAATGGATGTATCCAAGCACTCCCAACTGCCCTGCAAAAAGTCTGTATGTACCAGCATCCAACATCACTTATTTCTCTGTAACTTTACCCCTTCTTAAAAATATTATCTTCATCAATAACAAATTATGTCTGATACCACTCTATAAACAAGTATTAATAGATCTTATCAATGTTTATAAATACATGAAGTGTGGGAGACAGAGGGATTTGGCCAACCTCTTTTCAGTGGTTTGTGGGGACAGGAAAAGGGGTAATGGCCGCAAGATGGAGCACAGGAAGTTCCGCACCAACATGCAAAAGAACTTCTTCACAGTGAGGGTGACGGAGCACTGGAACAGGCTGCCCAGGGAGGTTGTGGAGTCTCCTTCTCTGGAGATATTCAAGGCCCATCTGGATGCCTACCTGGACAGCCTGCTCTAAGGAACCTGCTTTGGCAGGGGGGTTGAGCCCGATGGTTGAGTCCCTGTGGTGGTTTTACTCGGGTGGGCGGCCAAGCTCCACCACAACATATATATTTTGATATATATGTATATATGCCTTGACAGGAAATTAGAGGGCTATCTGGCAAATGGTTACTGATCCTACTGCATCAGTGTTACCATGTAGTTGGGTGCCCTTTGTTCACGGTGAGAAGGTGGCAGTCACCTTATCAGCTTTTTCACAAATGATCCTAGAGCAAGTACTGATGTAGCTGTATAAAGGTGTTGATGTAAGGTGATGTTCTGAGCTTTAATATTCTGGCATAGTGTGATGACAGACTGACAGAATGTAGTCAGAAAACTTTTGTCTCAGAAGGGATCAGAACACAAAGGTCATTTTAATGACAAACTGCTGCTCAGTCCTATGATGTGCTAAAATGACTATCACAATTACCTCTTCTCCAGCAAAAAGATAGTTTTCCATACTATGCCTGTAGGCACAAATAGCTTCTGCCATTGCAGATGTTCACTGCTCTCTACCAGACAACCACTTTTGTATTTCAATGTGTGTCTGTTGGTCCAGCCATCCAAACACAGCACCATCAAGAGATCTTGAAAGAAAGCATAAATAGATCTTGATGTCTGTGCCTCAAAAGCAGTCACAGAATTACTGCTATGGTTGTAGGTTGCATGTGTTGTAGTGTTAGCGTAGCAGACACATAACCACAATGTGATTATATGAAGGTGCTTTATTCAGCGCTGGAAACCAGGGGCAGGTGCCCAAATCTGGCTTCAGATCCCGTTACATCCCGACCGCAACTTATACTATTGTGATTATGTAAGGTGATGCATATTCATTATTGATTACAACATCAGCCTCGCATTCCATTCTAATTAGCTCTCCTCCCCTTTGCACATGCCCAGTGCCATCTGGTGGTCTTTTAGGTGGTCTTCATGATGAAGTAAAGAGTCTTTCTCTCTTCTGAACTCTTCACCCTTCTCCCCGGCGCATGCTCACTTCAGCTCCTGGTGCTCATCCAACGGGTTAATCCATCTTCGGCTCCTTATCAAAGGTCGAACTGTACCCGTTATTCTTTAAATGTCCTCCCTATACGCTTTCCCTTAGATATATTGGTTACACCTGCACTCGATCCTTCACCAAGCAGCGTGAGACAAGCAGCACAAGAGACAGGACAAAGACAAGCAGTATGAAATATAAAATATATGCCCATGCTAACATTTCCCCCCTTTGAAAATACTTCACTTACTCTAAAGGCAAGTATTTTCATTTCCGTAGGCTAGTAATATACTTAAAGGTTAGTAAGCAATAATCATAACAGTTCAGATATATTAATTCCTGCTCATTGTTGCATTTGTACTATTGTATGGCGGTGGTGGAGTAGCCGGGACCGGGTGCTCTTCATGATTTTTAGTGAGGACCGACATTATCCGGCAGTTCCACGCACTGCTTCTGGTTATTTCTGCTTTTATACATGAATATACCAAGCCGATTACTAGAAATACAATCAACAGTAATACAATAATTTGCAAGAGAGATTTAAGCCAGCCTTCCAAATGGAGGCCTAATCCCTCGAAAATTGCTCCTAACCAATTTTGTTCAGCTTCTCGCCTTTCTTCTTCTAACTTGCGCTCTACCTGGGCTATTTGGGATATGTCATATTCCACATCGACAGTTACATTTGGAATGTGTACACAGCAATGGTCAACCTTATCTCTCAGATATCCACAGACACCATGTTCCTTTAACAGAAGCATATCCAAGGCCATTCTATTCTGCAGGGTCATCTTTGTTGTAGCTTGTAACAGGGTCAACTTTGTTGTAGCTTTAAGTCTTTAAACCCCTTTTTAGTTATTTTAGCCAATCTATTCACTTGTCCCATCAAACTGTATATCAGTTCTCTGTTCCGGTAGGTTGCTATCGGGGCAAACAACGATTCTACCACCCATCCTATTTTAGTCCCAGCGGATGGCTCTTGCCATTCGTCATTCTCCTGGCTTATTTCTCTTTTTGACCTTGGTTTTCCCATAAAAGGAGACTGTTTCCAAAGCGGGCATAGGGTGGGTAATCCTAAGGTTATTTCTTACTGGGCCATCCAAGCTTAAATGGGTTGTCCAAGTTCCATCACTGGCGGCCCATACAAAATGTCCCATGCTTCGTATAGTCGAATATTTACAATTCACCAAAATCCTCTTCCCACTTTTCTGGTTGGTTATGCTTCCGTTGACTCATAATCCTCTGCATGCACATCCAGTAGCTAAGGCTATCTTTACCGGAAGCAGAGGTATTGTCTTTAAATCTGTGTCACAATCGAGTATTTGTGTGCAATTCCACCATGGGACCGCTCTTACTTGCTCCCGACTGCTAGTTTCCCTCTGATCCGTCCTATATAGTAAGCTCTGGCTATCATTCATTTTCCCCACCCATCGCATACACCAAGGAGTATCCCCTCCGTATTGGTATTTCTGCAATATACTCATTGCCCATGCTGAATCCCAACCTTCTAACTCCCCTGAATCATTTTCCTCTTTGCACTTTCATATAATCTTTTCTTTTTGTCGTGTACGTTGTTCATCATATTCACACCATCCTAACCGTCTACTCATGGTGTTCCCTAGATCCGTAAATTGGTAATTTCTCTTCTTTTCACACTGAGAATGATAGGCAACTACTTTCTCCCTATAATACCCCTCCAACTTTTCTATCTCCACCACTTTTTCTGCTTCGCATTGGATTGTTTTATTTCCCTCGATCTGGGGTAGCGGTGATGTAATTATGCCCCAGGGTATAGGGTCGCCTGCTGATTTAGATATAGGTAAACAAGCGGTTACTCGACTTACGTTCTGCATTTTTGCAAAATCTCTAATTAATCCCATCATTAAATTTTCTTCTCGATCCCTTATTGCCCACTGTGTTCCTGATGTTATAGGTCGGATCGACCTTTTCTTCCTTGTTTCGGAAACCTTAATCTTACTGAATCCTACCGCAGTTTCATTATCATATGAACATTGGTAGCCTCCTAAGTCTCCCCTGCTAACTTCTTTAATTGTTAAGGTCATTAAACCTCCTAGCCTCACTTCTGTTTTATGCTTTTCATCCTCTTTCACCGGGTCATTATCTTTTGCCCAACTAGTATTGGTCTTACTACTACTTTGTAACTTGCAATGGATAAGCAAGTCCCTTCCCAAAGGGGTTAGATAATTTCGATGACCAGGTTTAATTCCATAATCCTCTTTTCCTTTTACGGTTATGTTCCACTGCCCATAATCTGAACTCTCATTAATTTTCACCAAGCATCCTTGGTCCTCAAGGGTCAGGTTCTGGAGGTGTAACTTTATATTCCCTTCTACCCATCCTTTCTTTCTCCAGTGTTCCCATAATCCATCACATCCGTCCTTATTGTCATAGATCGTATCAGGATTCTGAAGGGGGTCCCTGACCCTTTCCCACACAACCCGGACTTTTAACAAGTCTACAGGGGAGTCGTCTCTGACCATGCAGATTAGAGTGGCATTGTTCCCAACATATTCAGTTCTATTCCCATTCTTCTGTGGTATCTCTAAAAACGTCGCCTCCGTTTTACTATAATACAATGATACCCACCAAGCCCAAAACACTAATACCCACCAGACCCAAAACACTACTAAGACTTGGTACCAATATCCTGCCATATTAGATACTTTGGAATTTTATCTTCGTTGGGCCCAGTGATTGTGCTTCCCAAAGTCTCGGTACTCACTTCACTCGAGTATAATGTAGCCAAGCGTACACCCCTTCTACCTTAACAGCAGTAAAGGTCACCAGTAGTATTTGAGTCCATCCCATCATTCCTTCAAAGGTTCTTCATTCCAATTTTTAATGTAGACCTTGTCCCCCGGCTGTATGTCATCTACCGGGTTTTCCAAACCCAAAGGTCGATTCCACACCAGGATGCTGCGTAGCCGGGCTAGAGTCTTGCCAAGGGATAAAACATAGTTATATACATCCTGTTTACCAGTAACATGCATATTCGGATTCGGTTCAGGGGATTCATAAGGTTTCCCATATAATATCTCATAAGGGCTTATTGACATCCCACTCTTTGGCTTTATTCTGATCCTTAATAGAGCTATTGGTAAGGCTTGTGGCCATTGTATCTTAGCTTCCTGACAAATTTTGCTTAATTGTCCTTTCAGAGTTTGATTCATCCTTTCTACCTGACCGCTGGATTGCGGTCTCCATGGAGTATGTAAATTCCAAGTAATTCCTAACAACCTACTAACTTCTTTAACCACATTGGCAATAAAATGGGGTCCCCTATCTGAGGAGATACCTAACGGTACACCAAATCTAGGAATAATTTCCTGTAATAACCATTTTACTGTTTTTTTTGCCTGATTGGTATGACAGGGAAGAGCCTCCGGCCATCCAGAAAAAGTGTCAACCCCTACTAATAAGTATTTGTAGCCACGGGCTTTTGGTAATTCTACAGAGTCAATTTGCCAATAATCCCCAGGCTCTATTCCAGTTCTAGTCCTACCCATTTCGGCATGTTTCCTTGCTACTGGATTATTCTTTAGACAGAGCTCGCACTTTGACATTACAGATTTTGCCATTGTCAACATGTGTACTGAGATGACACCTCGTTTCAAATAAGTCACCATCGCTTCTGCTCCCCAGTGGCTTTCATTATGCTTCTCCTGTAGGATTTCTCTCATTACTATTGGGGGCACTACAACTTGTCCTGTTGTTGTTACATACCATCCATTAGAATTCTTCTGGGCCCTCATCAAATTGGCAAGCCGTTCATCCTCTGGGGAATACTTCAGATCCTTGGGCAATCTAGAGCAAGATAGGCCTACCTTTGATGGAATTAGTGCCATCATCTTCCATATTTCCCGTTCAACCTTTCGAGCTGTTGAGTCTGCTAATCTATTTCCTTCCGCAACCTCTGATGCTCCTCCCTGATGAGCTTTACAATGCATTATGGCCACCTGTTGGGGTTTCTGCACGGCTGTTATTAATTTCAATATTTCTTCTTGATATTTTATATTAGTCCCTTGTGAGGATAACATTCCTCGTTCCTTCCATAATGCTCTGTGCACATGAACTACCCCAAACGCATATTTTGAGTCTGTCCAAATGTTAACGTTCTTACCCTCGCTTAATTCCAAAGTTCGAGTCAGAGCAATTATCTCCACCTGTTGAGCTGATGTTCCTGGAGGAAGAGAATTTGCCTCAATCACCACTTTCGATGTTGTTACCGCATATCCTGCTGTCCTGGTTTCAGTTAGGACAGTTATTTTTCCTCCTAGTAGCTGGT
>NW_023306838.1:0-1302 GCF_011077185.1 Oxyura jamaicensis
GATGCTGTGCCAGCACTTCTCAGCAGCAGACACAACACTGGTGTGATGCCACTGCTGTTCTAGCTACAAGTGCAGAGCGCAGCACTGTATGGGCTGCTGCAGGGCAAGTTAACATCCCAGCCAGACCCAGTACAGCAATACACAAATGATAGCTACTGAAGAAGAAGAGGAACGCGTATCATGGAGTATTAGTTTACTAATATTTTTTCGGCACTAATACTATGAAACTAGCCTCTTTCCTCAGTAACTGTTCCCAGATTGCCAGATCTTGCATCAAGACCATGAACACGGTATACTCCAGCTGACCAGACTTCTAGGAAACACCCCTAGAAGATGTGGAGGATTGGTACATAGATGGCAGCAGCTTCGTCCACCGGGGATTTTGCTTCACAGGATATGCGGTAACAAACATCAGCCCAAAAGGTGGACATCATCGCCTTGATAAGAGCTCTTGAGCTGGCAAACATTTGGACAGATTTGAAATACACCTTTGGTGTGGTTGTCCTGGTTTCAGTTAGGACAGTTATTTTTCCTCCTAGTAGCTGGTAAGGTGCTATGTTTTGGATTAGGATGAGAAGAGTGCTGATAACAAGCTGATGTTTTAATTGCTGCAGAGCAATGCTTACTCTATGCCAAGGACTTTTCAGCTCCTCGCTCTGTCCTGCCAGCGGGCAGGGTGGGGGTGCAGCAAAAGCTGGGAGGGGACAAACCCAGGACAGCTGACCCAAACTGGCCAAAGGGGTATTCCATACCATCTGACGTCATGCTAAACAATATATAGGGGTGGCTAGCCGGGCTGGGGGGGCTGGTTGCTCGGGGTTGGGCTGGGCATCGGTCAGCGGGTGGTGAGCAATTGCATTGTGCATCACTTGTTTGTACATATTATTATTATTATCATTATTATTTTCTATCTTAATAAACTGTCTTTATCTCAACTCACAGGCTTCACTTTCCCATTTCTCTCCCCCATCCCAGAGAGGGAGGGGGGAGGGTGAGCGAACGGCTGTGTGGTGTTTAGCTGCCAGCCGGGTTAAACCACAACAGCTCTTTTGGCGCCCAACGTGGGGCACGAAGGCTTGAGATAACGACAGATCTAATCAGAATGTTGATTGCTTTAATATCAAGTCTGCTGTGTCTGTATTCCAAACTGAGTTTTATAGCACGTTACTTGCTGTATGTGATCCCTGTCGTGCTGTTTATCCTCTCCGGGCCCTGGTTTAAGATCGTTATGGTACTGTGCGGTGTAACAATAGCCTACGATATGATGAAATATCTGGCCATGACTCTAACTTGGTATTTGTA
>NW_023306839.1:0-11070 GCF_011077185.1 Oxyura jamaicensis
TTCAATTGTTCAGGGGTAAATTTCCAAAGCACTGGAGGTGCCCACTGTTCTAGATGCCTGCCCATATCCTCCTACTCTCCCTGCCACTCCCAACTATCCTGCCTCAGGACAGATCTCTGGATAACACTCTTAAGTATTTGTTTAACCTTAGACAGAACTTGAAACGCATTCAGGAGACATAACAATGAGAACATGCTGGTCTGAACATCCCAAGGATATTCGAAGTTTTGGAAAGCTACCATAACTCGCCTGGAGGAGAAGAAAGGGAGAGTGAACAAATGGGAAAAAACATCTTCCCCTGACCCCTCCATAGATTGGCTCCCTGAAGAAAAAGCATTAAAAGTGTAATTATTAATAGTTTCTGAGGTAGGGTTCCCAAAGTATGGAGTTGATGACAATGCTGAGTACAAATACCAGGTTAGTCTCATGACCGGTAACTTTATCATATCGTAACCCAGTACAGCAAAATAATAACCTTGTACCAACCCCCAGCAGTGATAAGCAACACAACAGGGAACACATACAGTAAGTAATGTGCTATGTAACTCAATTCGGGCAAACAAACAGGCACAGCAGACTTGAGATCACAAAAATTGACATTGTGATTAGTGAATATTAAACTGATGAAATGTTTATCAGAACTTTGTTTTAATACACTCTGTTCAGATCTGTCATTATCTCAACCCTTCGAGCCCCACGTTGGGCACCAAAAAGGACTGTTGTGGTTTAACCCAGCCAGCAGCTAAACACCACACAGCCGTTCGCTCACCCTCACCCCTCCCTCTCTGGGATGGGGGAGAGAAACAAGAAAAAAACTGAAATCTATGGGTTGAGATAGGGACAGTTTATTAGGACAGGAAAATAAAATAATAATAATAATATGTACAAAACAAGTGATGCACAATACAATTGCTCACCACCCGCTGACCGATGCCCAGTCTATTCCCAAGCAGCCGGCCCCCCACCCCGGCTAGCCACCCCTATATATTATTTAGCATGACGTCAGATGGTATGGAATACCCCTTTGGCCACTTTGGGTCAGCTGTCCTGGGTCTGTCCCCTCCCAGCTCTTGCTGCACCCCCAGCCTGCCCGCTGGCAGGACAGAGAGAGAAGCTGAAAAGTCCTTGGCTTAGTGTAAGCACTGCTCTGCAACAAGTAAAACATCAGTGTGTTATCAACATTAGTCTCATCCTAAATCCGAAACATAGCACTCTACCAGCTACTGGGAGGAAAATTAACTCTCTCCTAGCTAAAACCAGGACAAGCTGTTTGAAGTTGAATGAGCAGGGAAAGAAGATGCAGGAATGTTAGTAGTTCTGCCTCAACCCGAGGCTGAGATCTTAAAATATTAGAGGCTAAGAGCCCTCTGGATCAGAGGGACCATGATGGGTCCGAAAGAGTTGTCATGGAAACAGAAAAGCAGTTAACTCTTAAAACAACCTGAGTTCATGTGTGAGTACAGATTGCTAATGGGACTGCTCAGGGAACTTTCAACGATTGTATTCCCCTGACTGACCCCCCCCATCTGAGACCCTAATCACCCCAGAAATTATGAACTGCTATACCGAAATCTGGTTAAATTGGGAATTGAGAGTTTGTTCCAACAAGGTCCAAAAGAAACCCCTATGACAGATGAGCGACTGCAGACAGCAAAACAATTGGTAGCCGAACTGCTTGCGGCCAGACATATGAAACCTTCTGTTAGTCCATGGAATACTCCTATTTTTGTGATCCTGAAAAAGAGTGGGAAATGGCGCCTCCTGCATGATATGCAAAAGGTAAATGAACAGATGCAATCTATGGGAGCCCTGCAGCCTGGAATGCCTTCTCCAGCTATGTTGCCCGATGGATGGCACATACTTATTGTGGACCTGAAGGACTGTTTCTTTACTATTCCTTTGCATCCTCAAGATACTCAGAGATTTGCCTTCTCTGTACCAGCGATTAATAAAGCGGCACCTGCCGATCACTATGAATGGGTAGTCTTGCCGCAAGGCATGAAAAACTCACCTACTTTGTGTCAATTATACGTGGATTGGGCACTGCAGTCTCTCAGGAAACAATGGCCTAGTACAATAATTTATCATTATATGGATGATATTCTCTGCTGTCAGCAAGAGCCATTTACGGAGGACTCATTGAAACAGGTAGTTGATGCTCTATCTAATAAAGGACTTGTAATTCCCCCCGAGAAGGTGCAACACACAGCCCCGTGGAAATATCTTGGGTGGTCCATAGCAGATGCAAAGATTCGCCCGCAGAAGACAGAGCTAGCGACCAAATTACGGACATTAACTGATGTGCAAACGTTGTTAGGAGACATCCAATGGGTGCACAATTGTGTTGGTATCTCCAATACGGACATTGCGCCTCTGACTGCGTTTCTGCGAGGACACCATCCAGCTGATGCGATTACTTTGTCCACAGCACAACAGACTGCGTTGCAACGAATTATACAGAAGCTACAAGGAGCGTGGACGAGTCGACGCATCTTGGAACTGCCTATCTCTCTATTATTGTGCAATGCTGAGGACTCACCTTATGCGGTCATTTGACAATGGCAAAACAAAAAGGGGGAATCTTCCTCCTCCTCTATCTGTGACATTGACAAATGTGATGGGGATGGGGATGTATTTAGAATTTTAGAGTGGGTATTTCTAAGTGTACAACCAAAAACTAGTATTCAAACATGGCCAGAAGCAGTGGGAGAGTTGATAAGGAAAGGCAGAGCAAGAATTGTAGAAATTAGTGGACGAGAGCCTGATGATATTAGTATACCTGTTAACGCAGTCGATTTAGAGTTGCAAAATGCAACCCCCCATACAGGAAGCTTTGTGGAGTTACGGGGGGCAAGTGCACTCGCAGCAGCCAAAGGGAAGGCTATGGCAGGTTCTGAAACGTAATCAATGGATGGAGAAAACTAAGGTTCAAAAGGACCCGTTGGCCGATGGCCTTACGGTGTATACAGATGCAGGAAAGCGCTTGTGGCAGGCAGCCTGTGTCTGGCAAGAAAAGGGTTAGTGGTGTAAACATATTATAGAAGGACGGGATCAAGGCTCTCTACAAACACTAGAATTGACTGCGGTGGTTTGGGCCCTAAATAACTGGCTGAACAATTCCCTGAATGTTGTGACAGATTCATTATATGTTGCTGGCGTAGTGCCGCGCCTAGAAGATGCCCTGCTCAGAGAGACAACTAACCCCCATCTAGGGAGGCTATTCATTCAATTAAGGTCCACACTCTCGCAGCGAACTAAGGCCTGTTGTGTTATACATGTGCGAAGTCATAAGTGGAATATTGGTTTGGGCCAGGGTAATCAGTTGGCTGACAGCCTGGTCAGTTCAGTGTGCCATGCACCCCCAATGGACAAATTTCAACAGGCTAGACAAAGTCATGATACCTTCCACCAGAATGCCAAAGGCCTAAGGAGGCAATTTGAGTTGACAGAAAACGAAGCTCGATCTATAGTTCAGGCCTGTCCAAAATGTGGGAACCATGGGCCAGGAATAGGACAAGGAGTTAACCCAAAAGGGTTAAAGGCACTAGAGTTGTGGCAAATGGATGTCACCCATGTCCCAGAATTTGGCAGGCTAAAATATGTGCATGTAAGAGTGGATACCTTTTCGAAAATGATATGGGCGACCGCATTGCTGGGTGAAAAAGCGCATCATGTGTGTAAGCATCTACTTGCTTGCTTCGCAGTGTTAGGAGTCCCTGAGTAGATTAAGACAGATAATGGGCCTGCATATGTTAGTCAGAAAGTCAGGACATTTATGCTAAAATGGGGTGTCAAGCATGCGACAGGGATTCCACACTCACCGACAGGGCAAGGGCTCACAGGCTCATCAAGTCTTAAAGGACTATCTACACAAGCAAAAAAACTGAGGCACAGCAAAGATTGTATCGAGTACTTTTCACCTTGAATTATCTGTGCCTGATGGGTGATCGAGAAGAACCACCAGTGATGATACACCACCAGAATCTCAAGTGTAATAGAACAATGACTTTACCACAATTTAAAGTGATGTACAGAGATCCAGCCACTAGGATCTGGGAAAGGCCTGTTTCGGTTATTTTTAATGGTCGAGGCTATATGTGTGTCTCCACAGATCACGGACTGGTGTGGGTGTCTAGCCGAGCGGTGAAGCCTGCGCTGGATCATTGTGATCAGTCCGGCAACCAAGATGATCAGAATCCTGGTTCTGGGAATAGTAATCCTGATAATGATGGCCCTCCATCACATTGAGCCTAGCAAGAATATGTGGGTCACCTGGGCAAATAAGACGGGGCTGTCTGCTTTTGTTTATCACTTGCTTCGGCAACAGAGCCTTTTCGAACATGCTTGTTGGGAGTGCCTGGGTTTCGCACTTGCTCCTTATCACAATGCATCTCTTTGGTGTAATTATACGAAACTATAATAGCATCATTCCTTGGGCCAGGAGCAGCTCTGCTCAGCTGTGGGATCGACAGTGGAATGGACGCCCCTAGGTGCACCCCGAGCATTTTCCTCGGAGGGGTCTCCACTCTCAGCTGCTCACCACGGGAGTAGACAAGGACCTCCTGAAGCCATGGACAGATTATTTCAAGTGATATTCTCTTGAGGCGTGAATGAAAAGTGCAAGAGGCCTCTTTGCGTGAGTGTGTGATTGTGCTCTGCGAGTGAGAAGTAGCATCACGGCGAAGCACCATCCCTAGTGCTTAGTGGCTTGTTGACTGACGTAGATTCTAGTAGGCACGCTACTTTACAACTGTAATTTTGCATGTGATTTTCACCCTGTTGCTTATTGTAGTGTTTGCAGTGCTTGATAGAAAAATCTATAGAAAGCATTTACTTGGTCAAAAACAAAAAGGGGGAATTGTGGGAAAGGAATTCGCAGGTGGCTTTGTGCTGTTTCCCACGTCCCTGAACTAGAGATAATGAGGAAACAAGCTAGAGACGAGTGCACGGAGAAGCTAGACCAATGATAAGTTGTTGTCAGCGTGCGCTGTAGTTAGTTGTCTATATATACTTGTGAGGGTTTTACTTGAGTGGGCAGCTGGCACTTAATAGCTGAAAGATTCTTCCATCTAGGTGAGGAGGAAGTTATATGTTCCTCTAACCGTTGGGACAGTCTCTCCACGGCTGAAATGCAGGCCCGTATTGGGGCAGTGAGATTTTCTTCATATTTATGAAGCTGAATGGACACAGTGTCCACTGTTGGCCCCATCCCCTCATCCCAATTCATTGCTGCCAGTGTGCTGGCATGTGATGAGGGTGCAGCCCGTACAAACTTCCACCACACGGATGTTGTGCATTGGACTTCGTCGGGATCTTGAGGTGTCTGGGCATTGTTTAAATCCCTATAAATAATCTCCAGCACAGCTAATTCCCTCAGGTGCTGGAGACCTTTCTCCATGGTGGCCCACTTGCCTACTTGATATACAATATCTTCCTTGTGGGGATACCTTTCTTTCACGGCTGCCACAAGTCGCCTCCAGAGGCTGAGGACCTGTGCCTCTCTCCCAATTACTCTGTCAATGAGCCTTTCTCTAGAGAGGGATCCCAGCTGCTTGGCTTCACTGCCTTCTAGTTGTTGGCTATTGGCCCCAGTGTCCCAGCATCGAAGCAGCCAGGTGAGGATGTGCTCACCTGGATGACGACTGAAATCCTTTCATATTTCTCGCAACTCACTCAAGGATAGAGATCAAGTGGTTTCTGATTCATTTATGATTTCAGTCTCTTCTCCCTGATGTTGTGATGACGCTGCTTTAGAGCTGCCTGCCTTTTCCTCCTCTCCCTCCTCCTTAGGAGGAGCTTCTTCCCTTACTAAACGAGCTGACTTCCGTTTCCATTGTTTTGTCTTGACTATAGGGGCTATACCATAGGTGGTTGGTCCTTTGGGGTGGTCACAGTGTGTGTTATCTCATTATCAAGTTCAGAAACTTTCCTATCCCCTTGAGGGTGCTGGGCAGTGTTAATTGACATTTGATAGGTGTAAGCCAGACCCCAGCAGAGTGCAGCAAGCTGGTGGAGTTCTCTGGTATTGCCAGGGTCAGGGCATATGTCTTTCAAACATTCTACCAGTTTTTTTTGGATTTTGCACTTGTTCAGGGGTGAAGTTAAAAACCATCGGAGGAGAAAACCGTGACAGGTACCTGCCCATATCCCCCTACACACCTTGCCACCCACAACTACTTTGCCTCGGGGCAGGTCCTTGGATGCTATTCTTAATAAATTGTTTAATTTTGGGAAGGAAGAAAAAGAATAGAACTAGTAATAGGAGGATGATATCTGTCCAAGGGTATCCAAAAAACTCAAAGGCTGCTGTGATTAGCCCACAGGGAGAGAAGAAGAAAGCACCACCCCGATATTATTCATAAACTGACTGCTAGGGAAGAAAAAGAAGGCAGTGTAATTCTTCATATTTCCAGAAAGATAATCTCCAGGAGACCAGAAGGATAGCAATGCAGGGCCTGAGTACCAGACAAAACTGGAGGCCAGCATGTTACTGCACAGTGTGATAAAGAAACGAAACACAGATTTCAACACGTTCTCCAATCGGATATAGAGGAAGAAAGAGAACAGAGAACGGATTATGTACAACATAGTCACACAGGAAAATATTAACAGCAAACTGAATATTGTGACTAGCAAGTATGTTAGGTGGAATTACTTTAATCAATTCTACCATTATCTCAACCCTCGAGCCCCACGTTGGGCGCCAAAAAGGACTGTGATGGTTTTACTCGAGTGGGCAGCCGAGCTCCACCACAATCGCTCTCTCACTCCTCCCCTCCTCAAAGAGGAAGGGGGAGAAAAGACAACACAAAGAGCTTGAGGTTTGAGATGAGAATGATTTAATTAAAGGGAAGGGGAATGGAGAGAAAAAGAAACAAAAGAAACAACAAGGCCGCGCGGAAGCACAGAGAGAAAGGAAAAAAAGTTATTCTCTACTTCCCATCAATGAGCGATGTTCGGCCACGTCCCGGGAAGCAGGGCCTCAAAACGCGTACCGGTTGTTCAGGAGAGAGCCTCCCCCACGAGAGTCCCCTTTTATTGCTGAGTGTGACATCAGGTGTTATGGAATATCCCTTTGGTTGGTTTAGGTCAGCTGCCCTGGTGATGTCCCCTCCCCATCAATTGCCCACCCCCAGCCTGCTGGCTCCTGGGGGCTTGGAGGGAGTTCTGATGTTGTCCCAGCACTATGCAGCAATAGACACAACACTGGAGTGATACCAGTGCTGTTCCAGCTATGAGTGCAGAGCACAGCACTGTGTGGGCTGCTGCAGGGAAAGGTGACTCCATCCCAGACAGACCCAACACAACCTCCACCCCTTATTCCATAACATTTGTGTCACACTCAGGTCCCACATAGGGACCTGATATATATAGATATAGATATATGTATATAGATATTTCATCACCATTATTCTCTGTCTATTAAAGTGTTTATACATCTGTACTTTTCATTCCACAGGCTTTTCCCCCAAAATGTTCATAAAAGCTGTTGATGGTTTCAGCTTCATCTGTCAAAGTGGTCACTCAGGGCAGGCGAAGTTGGTTTTCTTGACACCAGCACCAGCTTAGCTGATGTCACTGTTGCATTTGCCTGGCTCCTTGTGAAGTTGACCTGTCGTTGGTTCCGCAGTGTCCTCCTACAACACATAACTTGGATTACAGATTAATTTTCTCTCAAGGTTAAATCTCCTTGAGGCACACACCTGATATCCCCATCCTTCTGCATTACCCACCAGGTATACCCTGGTCCTTGGGCAAAGACAATCCCACAAGTGGGTTTGCCTTTTCCCATGGCAGGAGCAACCCACACCGCCTTCCCCATCCACTTCCCTACATGCACTACGGGGACTTTAGCTTCTCCCACAGTGTGTAGGGGTTTTGTTTCAGCAGGACCAGGACAGCTCTCAGACCCCTTGTTGTTAACTAGCCAAGTGGCCTCTGGTAGATTCATGTCCCAATGTTTCCACGTCCCAGCACCCAATGCTCGTAACATAGTTTTTAACAATCCATTGTACCTCTCAACCTTCCCAGAAGCTTGTGGGTGATAAGGGATGTGATACACCCACTCAATGCCATGTCTCTTGGCCCAGGAGGTGACCAAATTGTTTCGAAAGTGACTCCCATTGTCGGATTCAATTCTCTCTGGTGTACCATGTCGCCACAGCACTTGTCTTTCCAGGCCCAAGATAGTGTTTCGGGCGGTGGCATGGTTTACTGGGTATGTTTCCAGCCACCCAGTTGTTGCTTCTACCATGGTTAGTATGTAACGTTTGCCTTGGCGGGTTTGTGGGAGTGGTCCGATGTAGTCAATCTGCCAGGCCTCACCATATCGAAATCCAAGCCATCTCCCCCTGTTCCAGGGAGACTTTATCCTCATGGCTCGTTTGATTGCAGCACGTCTCACACTCATAGGTAACCTGTGTGATGGCCTCCATGGTCAGGTCCACCCCTCGATCACGAGCCCATCTGTATGTGGCATCCCTCCCTGGATGCCCTGATGTTTCATGGGCCCATCGAGCTACAAACAGCTCACCCTTACATCCCCAGTCCAGGTCCACCTGAGCTACTTCAATTTTTGAAGCTCGATCCACTTCTTTGTTGTTCTGATGTTCTTCGGTGGCACGATTCTTAGGCATGTGGGCATCTACATGACGTACCTTTACAGCCAGGTTTTCTACCCGGGCAGCAATATCTTGCCACAGAGTAGCAGCCCAGATAGGTTTACTTGTTAGAACATGCAATAAAGGAATACTCTGGTTAGAATACTATGTTAGAATATGTAATAAAGGAGGACGATTATACTCGCATCGAGGCTGCATCGTTACTCCGGGACCGTCTCCCTTTCCAACATTTGGCCAAATCCTTCTGTCTCCCACCCCTCAGATATTTATACACTTTGATGAGATCCCCCCTCAGTCTTCTCTTCTCCAGGCTGAACAGACCCAGGTCTCTCAGCCTTTGTTCATAGGGAAGATGCTCCATACCCCGCATCATCTTTGTGGCCCTCCACTGGACTCTTTCCAGGAGATCCCTGTCTTTCTTGTACTGGGGAGCCCAGAACTGGACACAGTACTCCAGGTGAAGCCTGACCAGGGCAGAGTAGAGGGGGAGGATCACCTCCCTTGACCTGCTGGCCACGCTCCTTTTAATGCACGCCAGGATCCCATTGGCCCTCTTGGCCACCAGGGCACACTGCTGGCTCACGGTCAACCTGTCATCCACCAGGACCCCCAGGTCCTTCTCCAGCAGGTCATCTCCCACCCTGTACTGATAAGTGTGGTTGTTCCTTCCCAGGTGCAGGACTCTACACTTGCTCTTATTAAACCTCATTTGGTTTCTTCCTGCCCATCTCTCCAGCTGGTCCAGGTCTCGCTGAATGGCAGCACAGCCTTCTGGCATGTCGGCCACTCCTCCCAGCTTTGTGTAGTCAGCGTACTTGCTGAGGGCAGACACTATTCCCTCATCAAGGTCGTCGATGAAGATGTTGAACAAGACCGGACCCAGCACCGACCCCTGGGGAACACCGCTAGTCACAGGTCTCCAGCCGGACTCTGCGCCACCGATCACCACCCTCTGAGCTCGGCCAGTCAGCCAGTTCTCAACCCACCTTGCTGTCCACTCCTCTATCCCACACTTTCTCAGCTTTGCTAGCAGGATATCATGGGAGACAGTATCAAAAGCCTTGCTAAAGTCAAGGTAGATGACATCCACCGCTCTCCCCCCATCTACCCAGCTGGTGATGCCATCATAGAAAGCAAGGAGGTTGTTGAACACGACTTCCCCTTGGTGAATGCATGCTGACTACTCCTCATAACCTTCTTCTCTTCCAATTGCTTGGAGATGGCATCCAGAACAAGCTGTTCCAACACCTTTCCAGGGACAGAGGTGAGACTGACTGGCCTGTAGTTTCCCGGATCCTCCTTCCTGCCCTTCTTGAAGACCAGAGTGACATTGGCTGTCCTCCAGTCTTTCAGGCACCTCTGCTGTTCTCCAGGACCTTTCAAAGATGATAGAGAGCAGTTCAGCGATCACCTCTGCCAACTCCCTTAGCACACATGGATGCATCCCATCGGGACCCATGGATCTGTGTGCACTGATCCCACTCAGACACTCCCGAACCGCTCTCTCGTCAACCAGGGTGAGCCCTCCATTTCCCAGACTCTTTGTCCTCCCACCAGGGTCAAGGAGTCCTGGGGGGAAAATCCTTGAAGCAAAGACTGAAGCCAAGGAAGCATTCAGTATCTCCGCCTTCTCGGCGTCTCCCGTTACCAGGACACCCCCCTCGTTCAGCAAGGGACCCACATTATCTCTAGTCTTCTTTTTACTGTTTACATAATTTAAATATATATATATATATTATTATCCTTTATCTCTTTTACAAGTCTCATCTCCAGGTGGGCTTTAGCCTTCCTCGTCGCATCCCTGCAGGCCCTGACAACACTTGTATACTCCTCCCAAAAGGACAGGCTCTTTTTCCACATTTCATAGACCTTCCTCTTCCTTTTGATCCTATCGATGAGCTCCTTGCTCATCCACGCAGGTCTCCTGCCCCCCTTCCCCGATTTCCCACTCTTAGGGATGCACCGATCCTGAGCATGGAAGAAGTGCTGTTTAAATGTAGCCCAGCTCTCACGAGCACCCCTGCCTTCTAGCAACCTATCCCATGAGATACCCCCAAGCAGGTCCCGGAAGAGGTCGAAGTTGGCTCTTCAGAAGTCCAGAGTAGCAATCCTGCTTTCAGCCTTACTTCTTCCACCAAGTTCCATCTTCAACTCCACCATCTCATGGTCGCTGCATCCCAAGCTGCCCCCAACCTTCACATCCCTAAGAAGCCCTTCCCTGTTGGTAAGGACAAGGTCCAGAAGCACCCCCCGCCTCGTCGGCTCCTCCACCACCTGCGTCAGAAAATTGTCCTCAACGCACTGTATGAACTGTTTCGACTGCGCGTGCCTGGCCAAGTTGCTTACCCAGCAGATGTCTGGATAACTGAACTTCCCCATGAGAACCAGCGCCTGGGATCGTAAGGCTACTACCAGCTGCTTGTAGAAGGCCTCATCGACCTCCTCCTTC
>NW_023306840.1:0-13172 GCF_011077185.1 Oxyura jamaicensis
TAATAAATCACAAAAATCCTATTTGGGACTTAATCATTTATCACAATAGGAAGATTAATAAAAGTTATTACCTATTGCTGGTGGGCTGGAGCGGTGAGAAACAAAGAAACAAGCTGGGGGCACCTTCCCCCATTCACTCTCTTCCACCTCTTCCCTGCCCTGAGTGACGCGGTGGGGGCGGGAGTGGGGGCTGCTGTCAGTTCATGGTACTTTTTTTCCACTGCTCCTTCACGGTCACTCTCCCCCCTGCTCTGTTGTGGGGTGCTGACCTTCCTGGGCTGTTCCTGAATGGGCTGCAGTGTGTAGATCTGCTCTGCTGCAGTACACCATGGGCTGCAGGGGTCTGCCTTCCCCACCAGGGGCCTCTCTGTGGGCCACGGCGGGGGGCTTTGGCTCCGGCAGCTGGAGCACCTCTGCACTACACTCCCCCTCCTCTGCACTGACCTTGGTGTCTGCAGGGAGGTTTCTCACTCCTCACTCTCGCAGCTGCTGTTGTGCAACATTTTTTTTCCTTTTCTTGGATGTACTCTCATCGAGATTTAAACTGCATTGCTCATGGCTTGGCTCTGGGCAGCGGTGGGCCCCTTTGGAGCCAGATGAAACTGGTCCTTATCTAACATGGGGCAGCTGCTGGATTCTTCTCATAGCAG
Organism: Oxyura jamaicensis; assembly: GCF_011077185.1. NCBI lineage: Eukaryota > Metazoa > Chordata > Aves > Anseriformes > Anatidae > Oxyura > Oxyura jamaicensis. The sequence goes on from NW_023306840.1 coordinate 651, forward strand.
CCCCCCCAGTACCAGAACCTTGCCATGTGAACCCAATACACTGAGGCAGCTAGGTCATTACTGGCCTGTAAAGTATTAAAGCTTAAATTGACTAATGAAACCCTAAATGTGATGGGGGTAGAAGGGGCTGGGATAACAGTGCCACTTTTGGGGGACACCAAGCTGAGACTAGGGATAGAATGATCACTGGGCAATTATTGTATGTACCCAAGGCAGGGACTAACTTGTTGGGAAGGGATTTGATGATTAAACTGGGCATTCAAAAAGTAAATTGTTAGGCTGGAGTAACAGTGTTATTAATGGGGTGCTCTCAGACCCTGAGAGCAAAGATATATTTGCCTTTGAGTGGAAAGACTCTGAAATGAGGCGGAAGCAGCAATACAGATGGACAGTTTTACCTCGGGGTTTACAGGGCCACCAATTTATTTGGGCAAGTTCCAGAACACATTTTGGAATAATTCCAACCTCCAAAGGAGGTGTTACTGTTACAATATGTGGATGATCTTTTATTGTCAGGACAGGAGAAAACAGTTGTGAAGGAAGCCACTAACAAGCTATTCGACTTTCTGGGAAAACAGGGCTTGAAAGTATTGGAAAATAAATTAAAATTCATAGAAAGAGAAGTCAAATATTTAGGGCATCTAGTGTCTAAGGGAACACAAAGAATAAATCCAGAGGGGATTCAGGGAATTGCTGAGCTACCCCTACCCAAAACTAAAAAGAAGTAAAAAGTTTTAAGAGAAAGAGGTTTTTAAGGAATTAGGAGCCACAAAGTCCCAAGGAAAACAGATACTCACTGATGAGAGAGAAATGCATTGGGGAATTCAAGCAACGTGTGACGCTGTGCTATGGAAATAAGTAAATGGAAAATTATCTGCAGTCAGCCCAAAGGGGGGCGAGAACCAGGAATCGTTCCAAAATGTACAGGTAGATTTTACAGAACTCCTTAGAGTAGGTAGATTTAAATACTTATTAGTCTTGGTCGATCATTTCTCAGGGTGGGTGGAAGCTTTCCCTTCAGTATCTGCTACTGTGAACATAGTCACTAAAGTAATTCTAGAACAAATAACTCCCAGGTATGGAATTGTTGAAAATATTGACTGATCAAGGAAATCACTTTATGTCAGAAATATTGCAAGGGCTAATGTGGACTCTAGGAACTAAGTGGAAATTTCACACTCCTTGGCATCCTTCCTCTTCTGGAAGGGTGGAGTGGATCAGACAGTAAGGAAGCAATTGACTAAGTTCTGGAAACTCAGCTTCCCCAAATGAAGTGCTTACCTTTGGCACTTCTCCGAATTCAAACTGCATCAAGAAAAGGTGTGGAAGTTTCACCATATGAAATATTATTTGGATTGCTGTACATGGACAAAGGGAATGGATTCCCTCAGTTTGAGACAAAGGATGCTTTTCTTAAGAACTATATACTCGGGCTGTCGTCCTCTTTGTCATCTCTCAGGACCCGTGGACTCTTAGCTCAAACCCCACCCTTGGAAGCCCTGATCCATCCATTCCGAGCAGGAGATTGGGATCTGATGCGAACATGGAAAGAACTGAAACTGCAACCTGAGCGGGACGGACTGTTCCAAGTGCTCCTGACTACTGAGACGACAGTAAGAATGGCTGAGAAAGGGTGGACTCATACCTGCAGAAAAGCATCAGTTAACCTTGATACCTGAGAGACTGCATTAACAAAGATTTTTAAGGTTAAAACTGTTGAAACTATCTATTGTAAACCTTTAACTGCTCCTTAGAAGAATTCTTAATGAATTAATGCGTAAAAGGGATTGAATTACACAGAACTGGAGTGTTTCCAGGGAACACTCCCTGGAAGTGGGAGAAAAAGAAAGAAAGGGGGGGGGGGGATTGGGTATTTAATCCCCACCAGAAGAATCCTTATTAGTTTGTAATTTTTATTTTTTTTCTTAATTATTATTTCTTAATTATTATAGGGGTGTATATATACTTAGAAATTATGTATTTTAAGTTTATCTTAGTAATACCTGTTCTCAGTGGATTAGTGATAGGATGGAGGGAAAAATCAGCATTTCCAGTTAATCCAGAACATCTCTTGAGTTCTATCTCAAAATAATTGTTGGAATCGCACCCAGATGCCTAGAAAGACTGAAAAGGCCTTGTCCCTGATTGCTGTTTCCAGCAGCAACTGTGTCTGGATTCTCTAGATTTCTAAAAATGACAGATCATACTCAATCCTGGGAAGGAATAGATTTTGAAGTTGAGCTCCCTACACATAGACCTGGCTACAATATACTGTGTTATCAAAGGTGCCTTTTAAACAACAATGATAGAAACTCAGAGGGCAATAGTACTGACCCTGGGTGTAGAAATATTATCCATGAAGTAGGGAATCATCCATAATGTACCGAATATGGAGCCACGGGAATGCTAATATACATAATGCACACCAGATACAACATGAGAATCCTGTAACCGGATAGCCCGTCCCGAATGGCAAGGGGTGGTACTGGCTGTGTGGCCATAAAGCCAGGAAGGTGTTGCCCCTAGGATGGAAGGGAGCTTGCACCCTGGAGGCAATAATTCCAAATGTAACTATTATTGAAGACCCACTGTGGTGGTATTACCGTGCTAGGCAGTTGAACACCACAACCGCTCTCTCACTCCCCCTCCTCAGATGAGGAGGGGAAGAAGTAAAGGAAAGAACAACTCACGGGTTGAGATAAGGATGATTTAATTAAAGAGAAAAAAAATATATATATATATATTATTATTAAGGAAAGATTATTATTAATTAAACAATTAAACTAAAGGGAAAAAAGGGAAAGGGGAAGAGGGAGGGGGAAAGGGAGTAACTAAACAAAACAAGTAAAGGCTATGTGGAAGTGCAGAGGAAAAGAAATTACTCTCTACTTCCCACAAATGAGCGATGCTTGACCACATCCTTGAAGCAGGGCCTCAACGCACGTAGCCAGTGTTTGGGAGGAGGACAGACGTCTTCACAACGAGAGCCCACCCCTCCCCTCTTCTTCCTTTTTCCACCTTTTATTGCTGAGTGTGACATCATATGGTATGGAATATCCCTTTGGTTGGTTTAGATCAGCTGCCCTGGTGATGTTTCTTTCTCACTTTTTGCCCACCCACTAGGAGGGTCAGAGAGAGTCCTGATGCTGTGCCAGCACTTCTCAGCAGCAGACACAACACCGGTGTGATACCACTGCTGTTCTAGCTACAAGTGCAGAGCGCAGCACTGTATGGGCTGCTGCAGGGAAAGTTAACATCCCAGCCAGACCCAGTACACCCACAAAGCCAAAGACCCCTTGAGACTACACGCAGAATTAAGCAGACTCCAGATAATCCTCTAGTAAAATTCTCTAGCATTTCACAGTTTTGCAAGGTGGTTTTTACCTTGGTTAAGGGTGAGTGAATTAGAAAACGCCATTGTAAATATCTCAGCTATAATTGAAGAACTAGAAAATAAGTTGGCAAAAATAGTACTCTAGAATCAAATAGTATTAGATCTATTAATAACTTCATAAGGAGGAGCGTGCACTGTAATTAATACTAGTTGCTTTATATATGTAGATCAAATGGGATTAATTTGACTGATCTCAAAAATATTTGGGAAAAAAAAACACAGCACAACAAGATCCTACATAGAGTAACTCATGATGACACTTCCTGGGGATTTAGAAACATTTGGGAGAAACTAATTTCGTGATTACCTGAATAGAATTGGCTCAAACAACTATTTTGTTGGTATTGTAATAATAATGGCATTGTATACTTATCATTCCCCGTGACATCCAAAGAAGAATATTGCACCTTAATGTTGGAAAAACTCAAGAGTGCAGTATGTGAAGAGGTGCAAAAACAACAATAGAAGTAAGAAAAGAAGAGGGGGGAACTGTGAGAAACTAAGTTGTGTTTTTGCAGTAGAGAATTACTTTTCTGTATTCCAAGGTAGTTGTGTAGTCATAATAAGGAGAAATGCTAAGTAGATAAGTGGACAGTAGAAGGCCTCACTGTTCCAACATAAGGTAGAAGCTTGAGAAAAACAGGATGAGCAGTGTGAGAACAGTAAAACAAAGATCACAAGTTCTCAAAACATAAGAAAGGAGAAATTAAAGGGTTGAAAGAAAGAAAAATTGTACATCTATGGTATACAGGGGCCTCAAGTAGCTTGTGAACCTGTAGAACTCAGCCAATGATTCACTCATGTTCACTAATGGATCTTTAGAGTTATTTCAGGCACAAGTAAAATTTTAAAACCAGAAAACGTAAAACATTCCTTTAACTATATTGCTTAGCATCCTGGTTTCTTCTGGGATAGAGTTAATTTTCTTCCTAGTGATGTGCAGAAAACAAACTTCACAACTCCTGAAGAGTTATAAAGCAGGTATTTTCATTGCAGCACAGGGTGCAAGGGGGATCGCTCCTCCTAGCTTGCACACCAAGGGTTGCTGCCAGGGTGCTTATATTTAATGGGATATATACATATTCATCTCACTTCCCTGCAAGTCTCTTGCATATTCATTAGGTATCTGAATAATCATTAACATAGGTTCCCGCCCCTATTCGCATGCACGCTAGAGTCCTCGGGTGGTCATCCAGTGTACTCTGGTGGTCTTTTGATGAAGGCCAGAAATCTTCCTCACTGGTAAACTTTTGACCATTCTTTTCTTTGACAGACTTCAGCAGTCCAAGGCAGTTCTTGCTGGTTGTACTATCTATGTGTGTGAAGTCTTTTCTTCCCTTATCTTATAATAAATAATAAAGAAAATTATTTGAGATTTTTCTCACAGAATATCCCTTTGGTTGGTTTAGGTCAGCTGCCCTGGTGATGTCCCCTCCCCATCAATTGCCCACCCCCAGCCTGCTGGCTCTTGGGGGCTTGGAGGGAGTCCTGATGCTGTGCCAGTGCTATGCAGCAATAGACACAACACTGGAGTGATACCAGTGCTGTTCCAGCTACAAGTACAGAGCACAGCACTGTGTGGGCTGCTGCAGGGAAAGTTAACTCCATCCCAGACAGACACAGCACAATGGTGCTTCTGTGCTTTGGATTTAGGATGAGAATAATGCTGATTGCACACTAATGTTGTAGATGTTGCAGAGTAGTGCTTACACTAAATCAAGGACTTTTCAGTTTCTCATACATCCCTGCCAGTAAAGAGGCTGGGGGTGCACCAGAAGCTGGGAGGGGACAGAACCAGGACAGCTTATCCAAAATGGCCAAAGGATATTCTATACCATATAAAATCATGCTGAGCAATAAATATGTGTTAGCTGGCTGGAGGGGTGACCGCTGCTTGGGGACGGGCTGGGCATCTGTCAGCAGGTGGTGAGCAATTGCGTGGTGCATTACTTGCATTGAATACTCTTGTAAAATTACTATTATTATTTATTTATTTGGCACAGTAAATAAAGCATTGCAAGGGCTTACCACCCTTGCGATGAACTGTCAGAAAACTCGGGAACATACACTTCCATCACAGGATGGCTGGAATCTTGGTTTGGTAAATGGAAAGGGATGGTACTGTCCATATTTACAATCTGGATGGCAGTAGCAGGAGTTTTGACAGCCACTGGTTGTTGCATTATCTCCTGTGTAAGGAGACTAGTCCAGCGGTTAATTGAAACAGCACTGTTGAAATGAATGACCATGGAGCCACCACCTTACTCACAGAATCACAGAATAGTCTAGGTTGGAAGAGACCTCCAAGATCACCGAGTCCAACCTCTGACCTAACACTAACAAGTCCTCCACTAAACCATATCCCTAAGCTCTACATCTAAACGTCTTTTAAAGACCTCCCGGGATGGTGACTCAACCACTTCCCTGGGCAGCCTATTCCAGTGACTAACAACCCGTCAAAGAAGTTCTTCCTAATATCCAACCTAAACCTCCCCTGGCACAACTTTAGCCCATTCCCCCTCGTCCTGTCACCAGGCACGTGGGAGTACAGACCAGCCGCCACCTCGCTACAGCCTCCTTTAAGGCACCTGTAGAGTGCAATAAGGTTGCCCCTGAGCCTCCTCTTCTCCAAGCTAAATAGTCCCAGCTCCCTCAGCTGCTCCTCGTAAGACTTGTTCTCCAGACCCTTCACCAGCTTCGTAGCCCTTCTCTGGACTCGCTCAAGCACCTCCATGTCCTTCTTGTAGCGAGGGGCCCAAAACTAAACACAGTACTCAAGGTGCGGCCTCACCAGAGCCGAGTATAGGGGGACAATCACTTCCCTGGACCTGCTGGCCACGCTGTTTCTTATGCAAGCCAGGATGCTGCTGGCCTTCTTGGCCACCTGAGCACACTGCTGGCTCATATTCAGCCGACTGTCAACCACTACTCCCAGGTCCTTCTCTGACAGGCAGCTTTCTAACCACACATCTCCCAGCCTGTAGCTCTGTTTGGGGTTGTTGTGCCCTAGGTGCAGGACCCGGCACTTGGCCTTGTTGAACTTCATACCATTGGCCTCGGCCCATCAGTCCAGCCTATCCAGGTCTTCCTGCAGAGCCTTCCTACCCTCGAGCAGATCGACACACGCACCTAACTTGGTGTCGTCTGCAAACTTGCTGAGGGTGCACTCGATCCCCTCATCCAGATCATCGATGAAGATGTTAAAGAGGACTGGCCCCAGTACCGAGCCCTGGGGGACTCCACTAGTGACCGGCCTCCAACTGGATTTGACTCCATTCACCACAACTCTCTGGGCCCGGCCATCCAGCCAGCTCTTAACCCAACGAAGCGTACGCCAGTCCAAGCCATGAGCAGCCAGTTTCCTGAGGAGAATGCTGTGGGGGACGGTGTCAAATGCCTTACTGAAGGTAGACCACGTCCACAGCCTTTCCCTCATCCACTAAGCGTGTCACCTTGTCATAGAAGGAGATCAGGTTCGTCAAGCAGGACCTGCCCTTCATAAACCCATGCTGACTCGGCCTGATCGCCTGCTTGCCCTGCAAGTGCTGCGTGATGACTCTCGAGATAATCTGCTCCATGAGCTTCCCTGGCACTGAGGTCAAACTGACAGGCCTGTAGTTTCCCGGGTCAGTCCTCTGGCCCTTCTTGTAGATGGGCGTCACATTTGCTAGCCGCCAGTCAAGTGGGACCTCCCCTGATAGCCAGGACTGCCGATAAATGATGGAAAGTGGCTTGGCCAGCTCTTCCGCCAGTTCTCTCAATACCCTCGGGTGGATCCCATCTGGCCCCATTGACTTGCGTACATTCAAATGCTGTAGCAGGTCACCAACCATTTCCTCATGGATTGTGGGGGCCACACTCTGCTCCCCATCCCCTTCCACCAGCTCAGGGTACTGGGCGTCCAGAGAACAACTGGTTTTGCTGTTAAAGACTGAGGCAAAGAAGGCCTTAAGCACCTCAGCTTTTTCCTCATCTCTGGTTACTAAGTTTCCCCCCACATCCAGTAAAGGGTGGAGATTCTCCTTAGTCCTCCTTTTTGTACTGATATATTTATAAAAACATTTTTTGTTGTCTTTAACAGCAGTGGCCAGATTGAGCTCCAGATGAGCTTTGGCCTTTCTGATTTTGTCCCTGCACCGCCTCACAGCATCCTTGTAGTCCCCCTGAATGGCCCGCCCTCTTTTCCAAAGATTATAAACCCTCTTTTTTCTCCTAAGCTCGAGCCATAGCTCTCTGTTCAGCCAGGCCGGTCTTCTTCCACGCCGGCTTGTCTTTGGGCACGTGGGGACAGACCACTCCTGAGCCATTAAGATTTCTTTCTTGAAGAGCGCCCAGCCCTCCTGGGCTCCTCTGCCCTTCAGAACCGCCTCCCAAGGGACTCTGCCAACCAGTGCCTTGAACAGCTCAAAGTCAGCCCTCCGGAAGTCCAAGACAGCGGTCTTACTGGTCCCCTTCCTGACTTTGCCAAGTATCGAGAACTCTACCATTTCATGGTCACTCTGCACGAGACAGCCCCCAGCCACCACATCTCCCACCAGTCCTTCTCTGTTAGTGAACAGAAGGTCTAGCGGGGCACCTCCCCTGGTAGGCTTGCCAACCAGCTGCGTCAGGAAGTTATCTTCCACGCTCTCCAGAAACCTCCTGGACTGCTTTCTCTGGGCTGTGTTGTGTTTCCAGGATATGTCTGGGAAGTTAAAGTCCCCCACAAGAACAAGCACTGATGATTTCGCAACTTCTGCCAGCTGCCTGTAGAACTCTTCATCCATCTCCTCATCCTGGTTTGGCGGTCTATAACAGACCCCCACCAGGATGCTTCCCTTGTTGGCCTTTCCGCTGATCCTAACCCATAGCGACTCCACCTTGTCATTCCCAGCCTCAAGTTCGACGACTTCAAAACTCAGACTCTGATAAGATGATGATATTAGGGATGGAAAGCAAAGTAAGTGAAGAAGAGGAAGATACCTACCAAATTACACCTTAGAGAAAATTTGCAAAAATCAACAATGTTATAAAGAAAAGGGGGGAACTGTGAGAACAGAAAGGGGGGGGGGGTGCAAGAAAGACAAGTACTAAATTGATATTCAACAAAAAAGCATTTACTGGGTGTATGTGATCAGGTAAGAAAGAGTGGTTTTCTTTGTTTGTTTGTAGAGATGTTACATTGTTTAGAGTTACATTGTTTAGAGAGAAAGAATGTGTCATTGAGATGCTTGCAGTGATAAGAAAGCTTACCAGACAGCCTTGTAAAATGAAGACAACATTCAGACTCAGTGCAATTAAACAAAAATCATGGGGTGTCAAGCCAAATCAGATAAGGGAAGAAACATTATCACTTCACTTATGGGATGCCTGCTATTGCAATCGCGAATAAAAAAAAAATGCTACTTCACTGAGATCCTCGCCTGAGCCTATGTTATTGGCCACAGAGTGTTTTTCACAGGGGCATCCAGAACTTCTCTGGGCAACCTGTTCCAGTGCCTCACCACCCTCAGAGTAAACAATTTCTTCTTTATATATAATCTAAATCTACCCTCTTTTAATTTAAAGCCTTTACCCCTTGCACTGTCACTACAATCCCCCAGCTTTCCTGTAGGCCCCCTTTAGGTACTGGAAGACAGCTATAAGGTCTCCCCAGAGGCTTCTCTTCCCCAGGCTGAATAACCCCAGCTTTCTCAGCCTGTCTTAATAGGAGAGGTGCTCCAGCCCTCTGATCATTCTTGGGGTCCTCCTCTGGACTTGCTCCAAGAGGTCCATGTCCTTTTTGTGCTGGGGGCCCCAGAGCCGAATGCAACACTCCAGGTGAGGGTCTCACGAGAGCAGAGCAGAGGGGGAGAATCACCTCCTTCGACCTGCTGGCCACGCTGCTTTTGATGCAGCCCGGGATATGGTTGGCTTTCTGGGCTGCAAGCGCACATTGCCAGCTCATGTTGAGCATCTCATCAACTAACACCCCCAGGTCCTTCCCCTCAGCGCTGCTCTCAATCCATTCTCCACCCGGCCTGTATTTGTGCCCAGCCCATATGCAGGACCTTGCACTTGGTCTTGTTGAACCTCATGAGGTTTGCACAGGCCCACCTCTGGAGCCAGTCAAGGTCTCTCTGGATGACATCCCTTCCCTCTAGTGGGTTGGCTGCACCACACAGCTCGGTGTCATTGGTAAACTTGCTGAGAGTGTACTCAATCCCACCGTCCATGTCTCTGACAAAGATTTTAAATAGAGCTGGTCCCATACTTAAAGGTTTTAAGTATATGAACATTTACAAAATGACAGAGGAATCTGTGATATGTATACACTGGTACTATAATGCACCATGGATGTGTAAATTAAAAGCAGCAGTTGATGCCCCATATGCAGAAATGGTATGTTATTTCTGTAGCTGTTCTTTGTACATGGTCCTAATGTTCTCAACACCTTAGCCATTACATTCTTCAGGATGCACTTAATATATTCAAAATACCAAAATGCTTCCCCACGGTGCTATCATATTGTCATGGCATCCAAGGGAATGCATCAGGAAAAAAAAAAAGTTGAACAGTAGCATTTTCTAATAAATGATTAAAAATGGTTACAAAAAGAAGGAGGAAAAGGAAGCTGATACTTTTGAAGTGCAAACATAACAAATGGAAGAGGTGTCATATTCAAACTACTGTTGCACAAAAGCTGTGGGTATGAGTATTTGCAAAGAGTAGTTTATAAAGTCTATGTTCTTTCACTGAATTTTCTTCACTATCGTGTAGATCACATTTAAATAAGTGGAGAACAGTACTTTCATCTTTAAAAAGCAAACACAAACAAGAGACATTACTAATGACAGTAGATGTTGCTAGCTACCATGTATCTCTATAGGCTCAGATATATCTGTGGATAAAACACTTAGAGTAGTTACACTTTTGTAAATAAAACCAAAAATGAGTGCTGAAAGGATGACTGGTGTTCACAAAACCCTCTGAACAAGACCCTGACAATGAAAATGACCTTCCTGATTGTAGTGGTTTAACCTGGCTGGCAGCTAAGCACCACACAGCCATTTGCTCATCCCTCTCTGGGATGGGGGAGAGAATTGAAAAAATAAAATAAAATGAAAGGTTGTGGGTTGAGATAAAGACAGTTTATTAGGATAGAAAAGAAAGGAAAATAATAATAATAATGATAATAGTACTACCACTACTAATGTGTACAAAACAAGTGATGCACAATGCAATTGCTCACCACCCACTGACCGATGCCCAGCCCAACCCCGAGCAGCCGGCCCCCCACCCCGGCCAGCCATCGCCTATTAATTATTCAGCATTACATCATATCTTATGGAATACCCCTTTGGCCAGTTCAGGTCAGTTGTCCTGGGTTCTGTCCCCTCCCAGCTCCTGCTGCACCCCCAGCCTGCCCCCTGGCAGGACAGTGTGAGAAGCTGAAAAGTCCTTGACTTAGTGTAAGTGCTGCTCTGTAACAACTAAAACATCAGTGTGTTATCAACATTATTCTCATCCTAAATCCCAAACACAGCACCCTACCAGCTACTAGGAGGAAAATTAACTCTATCCTAGCCAAAACCAGGACAGAGGTCTACTTGCTTTTTAGGAATGACAGGCCAGCAAGGCGAGGTGGTGGAGTTGCTCTTTATGTGAGAGAGCAGCTGGAATGCACTGAGCTCTGCCTAGGGGTGGATAATTAATGAGTTGAGAGCTTATGGGTAAGGATTAAAGGGCAGGCTACCATATCTGTACTGTTGTGGCTGTTTGCTACAGACCACCTTCATCTGGATCTTTGTATAACTGTTCGTTGTCAAGGGATCCCAGCTGCCTGGCTTCCCTGCCCTCTAATTCTAGACTATTGGTTCCGCTGTCCCAGCACTGGAGCATCCAGTTGACAAAGTGTTCACCTGGACAACGACCGAAATCTTTTTGCATATCTCATTGCTCACACTGGGTAAGGCCTCGGGTAGTCATTGATGCTTTTATTATATTCTTCTCTTTGTCCTCCTGTTCCCATGATGGCCCAGATGCTTCGGAGTAACCTGCCTTGTCTTCTTCTTCCTCTTTCCCTGTCTATGTAGGAGTCCCTTTCCTGTTACTGTTGTGGTTTAACCCGACTGGCAGCTAAGCACCACACAGCCGTTCGCTTACCCTCCCCCCTCCCTCTCTGGGATGGGGGAGAGAAACCGGAAAATGAAACCTGTGGGTTGAGATAAAGACAGTTTATTAAGACAGGAAAATAATAATAATAATAATAATGATAATGAAATCACTGTGTAAGAAACATTACCACCTCAAAGAGTAAAAAAGTCAAAAGAAATTTGACTTATAACAGGCCGGCAACTGAAAGCCATGTATTGTCTGTGAAGCACCAGATAGATTGTGAACCTGAATTACCCAGTCAATGGGGAAACAGGGGAGGGTCCCGGTTGTCAAGAAAGAAAGTATATAAACTGTACTATGTGACTAGTAGGTGCGCTCCTGCTTGTGGGATGCCATCATTGCCATCACGAATAAAATTGCTACTTCACTGAGATCCTCGCCTGAGCTATTGGCTACAGAGTGTTTCTCACAATTTGGGGGCTCGTCCGGCATCCAGTCACCAACTGCCACCACAGCAGCAGGAAGGCATGTCCAGCTGATTTCAGCGGTCCCGTGCATCGACAGTGGCGGTTTTGCGGACAGCTGACAGAGGGCCCGAGACTAATTAGAGTCAGAATACATGAAGTACTGGGGAAGGGAAGAAGGTAGGCACTCCGGGTTTAAGAATGGATCCGGTAACTCTGTGCACAGACCAAGGTAAGAAATAGTAAGTATTACTTTGGGGGTCGGGTGAGACTCTGTGTGACGTGTGATTGAAACGTACTTTTGTACGAAGTGAGTGTGGAGTCCTGATCCACGGTTCCGTAGCTCCGCGAGGGGTGCGGCAAGAGACAGACCAAGTGTGAAATAAGGGAAAGAAAGGAAGAGTCTCGGGAAATTTGGTGTACGGTAAGCCCTTGCACAGGAAAGTGCTTGGCAGTACACCAGGGAAATTGGGTGTGCAGTACCCCTTGCACAAGGAAGTGCTTCGCAATACAACCCCATTTTCCAGAATCGGAATGTTAATGTGTGGTACCCTGCAGGAGGGAAATTTCTGTAGCAGCACACTGACA
>NW_023306841.1:0-11265 GCF_011077185.1 Oxyura jamaicensis
CTGTTTGAATATGTACATCACAATGAACAAACCCCCATCATTTATTACATTCCCTCCTTTTTCTATATCATTTATTTTGTTCATTGAATCTTTGTAATGCCTGGCTGCTAAGAACCAGCTTTTCTGCGATGTCTTCATCTGTATTTACCGGATCATACTGTGATAAATGATTGAGTCCCAAATAGGATTTTTGTGATTTATTAAGCGAATAGAGGCAAGCAAACAGCGCTGGGTGCACCGGGAGTCTCTGCTCTACCAGGACGCATACCTGTTACATCAGGTGGCTGATTTTTATGCTCCTAGTGTAATACATATTCATCACTATTCCTAGAAAAGGCAGGGTTATTATAATTAGTTCCCGGAATCCAAACCCTCTCCGGACGCATGCGTATCAGTCTCTGGTGGTCTTTCTGGGGGTCTCTTGTGCTGAAGGCTCATAGTCTTCCTCCCAGGCTTTGTCCTTCGGTCGTCCTTCAACTCCCCCTTTCTCCTTATTTGGTGGATCTCTTTGCTGGATATCAGAGGCTTGCGCAGCATCCCATGCAAAAGTCAGCAGTTTCCTAAAAAACCTCCTTGGTCCTCATCTCCCAGACTAGAGTCTCAATGTTTGCCCTTCAAACCCTCTATTTACACAAATTGCTGGACCCTTCCTTTGCATGATACAAGAACTATGTACACTAATCACTCTGTTTTTCTTAAATAGGAGTTCATATTTCATCATGTGGCCCTAGCATTGTTCCATACTGACACGAATCAAATAAACACATTTCACAATACCTAGCACGGTGGAGCATTAAATGTGCTGCCTCTAAACAATTCTTTACAATAACTATTAGTTTATTAAGAATACATGGTCCAAAAGTTAATGCTATTATTAACAACAATAAGGGTCCCGCCACGGTTGACAATAAGGTAGTAAGCCAAGGTGAATAATTAAACCAAGATTCATTCCAGTTCTGTCAGTCCTCATACTCTCGCTTTCTTTTTTCCAATCTTTCTCTGAGTTTAGCCATTGTATCTCTTACCACTCCGGTGTGATCCACATACACACAGCATTCTTCCTTCAGAGCTGCGCATATCCCACCCTGTTGCAAAAATAATAGGTCTAATCCTCCACGATTCTGTAATATGACTTCTGAGAGGGACCTCACAGATTTTTCTAGAGCAGAAATATACTGCTCAATTCGGGTCAAGTCCTCATCTACGGCCATACGTAGAGAGGTGAATTCCTGATTTTGTTTGATTAGCAAAGTGACCCCAGTACCGACTCCCGCTCCTCCCAAAATTAATAAAGTGGCCAGAGTTAGGGCCGTAAACGGTTCCCTTTTTTCCAAATGATAGCTTGCTACTGTCTGTTGGGTATACATATACTCTTCAGGGTGATATAAGATTCTTGGTATAATTATTACCTGTACACAAAAATCATGAGACGCGTTGAAAAGTTTTAGCGACAGACAAGTTACCCCTACAGACGAACAAACCCACCTAGTGTTGTTAGCTGGGATTAGCCATTCGGCTGATTGTTTTCCGATACTGTAGTAATTTTACAGGCTGGATTCTCTGAACACTTCCTGATAATACCTTATTTGGTCCTACTGCCTGGGGTCTATCGGCATCCTCCCTTTTTATCAGTATGAGACCCCCCTTTTCTTGGAAGTTCAGAAAAGTCACTTTACCACTGTTGCCCAGGCCCATGGCCTTTTCCAATGTGACCCCAATTTCTTTAATTTGTGTGCAATATTCCAGTGTACACGCTCTTACCCTTAATTATTCCCATATTACCACTTAATTTTTGAAATACTATGTATTCATAATGTTTTTTCTTTTTCAGTTTCTTACTGACATGCCTATGGAAACATACTATATTCATTTGAATTAATATTTATCTTGGATGATATAAAATATAGTATATCAGTGAGTGAATTATTCAAAAACATCCATTTTGAGCAAGAACCACACCATTCAGTTGCAGTCTGTTTTGAGGCATTGCACAGCCTCATGGCGACACTTTGGCCCGTTCTAAGAGTCAGAAGATTCTTTTGCTGCTGCTCTTGGCCTGTTAAGTCAGTGCTTGACTTTTTTTGTATTTTTAGACCTTCTAAAATACAGCTACAGCACAAAGCAGACTTTTTTTTCCTGAACCCTAAGTAAGTGCTTTGAAAATGTACCTGTAAAGGCTAATACCATTCAGAGTATATATAGCATAAGAGAGTGATAAAAGTGTCAGTATTATGTTTTAATTTACTGACAAATCTGAAAATTCACTAACTAGCATAGAGACTTGTGGGAAATCGGTCAGAAAGTATGTGGAGTATGTTAGACACAGAGATGAAGTGAGAAAAGGAAAATGCAGAATGAGGCGAAAGTCACGTAGCCTGAAGATAAAGGAGGTATAACTGGGAGACAAGAAGGTCAAAAACAACAGGTGTAGTCTGGCCTGTTGCTCACCAGTACACAAAAAGGAGATAGGGCTGCTGTGCGATCGCCTTGTGAACAATAGCGGCTAACGTTGCCAAGCTGTGTGACAAAAGCATGTAGATACGCTAAGCCTATATAAGTAGATGGATTAGATTATAAAGTGCTTCAGCTACACACCAACCTGGAGTCGTGTCGTTCGTTCCCTTCAGAGACTGGATGACACTGATCAGTGAGCAGGATCCAAACTTGTTGTGGTTTAACCGAGCTGGCAGCTAAACACCACACAGCTGTTTGCTCACACTCCCCCTTCGCTCTCTGGAATGGGGGAGAGAAACGGGAAAGTGAAGCCTGTGAGTTGAGATAAAGACAGTTTATTAAGATAGAAAATAATACTAATAATATGTACAAACAAGTGATGCACAATGCAATTGCTTGCTACCCGCTGACCGATGCCCAGCCCAACCCCGAGCAGCCGCCCCCCCCACCCCGGCTAGCCACCCCCATATATTGTTCAGCATGACTTCAGATGGTATGGAATACCCTTTTGGCCAGTTTGGGTCAGCTGTCTTGGGTCTGTCCCCTCCCAGCTCTTACTGCACCCCCAGCCTGCCCGCTGGCAGGACAGAGCGAGAAGCTGAAAAGTCCTTGGCTTAGTGTAAGCACTGCTCTGCAACAAGTAAAACATCAGTGTGTTATCAACATTAGTCTCATCCTAAATCTAAAACATAGCACTCTACCAGCTACTGGGAGGAAAATTAACTCTCTCCTAGCTAAAACCAAGACACCTTCCAACTCAGATATTCTGTGATGAAAAGCAAGCACAAACAGAAATCTGTACTGTGCTCATGTGGCAAGGTTTTAGTAGCTGGGGTGAAGACTGCAGGGGTAGCCTCTGTGAGAAGAGTCCAGAAGCTGCCCCATATTAGAAACTGCTCTGAAACAAGTAAAACATCGGCATGTTATCAGCACTCTTCTCATCCTAATCGAAAACATAGCACCCTAACAGTAGCCCGATTCTTGGGCACAGGAGCATCTACATGGTGTACCTTTACAACCAGGTTCTCTACCCGGGAAGGAATATCTTGCCGCAACGCAGCAGCCCAGATGGGTTTGCCCCTGCGCTGCCAGTTGTTCTGCTTCCATTGCTGTAACCACCCCCAGAGGGCATTTGCTACCATCCACGAATCAGTGTAGAGGTAGAGAACTGGCCACTTTTCTCGTTCAGCAATATCTAAAGCCAGCTGGATGGCTTTCACTTCTGCAAATTGACTCGATTCAACTTCTCCCTCAGCAGCTTCTGCAACTCGTCGTGTAGGACTCCATACAGCAGCCTTCCATCTCCGATGCTTTCCCACAATGTGACAGGACCCGTCAGTGAACAGGGCATATCTCTTCTCATTTTCTGGTAGCTTGTTGTACAGTGGGGCTTCTTCAGCATGGACCACCTCCTCCTCTGATGACATCCCAAAGTATTTGCCTTCTGGTCAGTCCATAATCACTTCCAAGATCCCCGGATGACTGGGGTTTCCTATTCGAGCCCGCTGAGTAATCAGTGCAACCCACTTGCTCCATGTAGCATCAGTTGCATGATGTGTAGAGGGGACCCTTCCTTTGAACATCCAGCCCAGTACTGGCAGTCGGGGTGCCAGGAGGAGCTGCGCTTCAGTACCAACCACTTCCGAAGCAGATCGACCTCCTTCATATGCCGCCAATATCTCCTTTTCAGTTGGAGTGTAGCGGGCCTCAGATCCGCTGTATCCCCGACTCCAAAACCCTAGGGGTCGACCTCGAGTTTCCCCAGGCTCTTTCTGCCAGAGGCTCCAGGTGGGGCCATTCTCCCCGGCTGCGGTGTAGAGCACATTCTTTACATCAGGTCCTGTTCGGACTGGCCCAAGGGCTACTGCATGAACTATTTCCTGCTTAATTTGTTCAAAGGCTTGTCGTTGCTCAGGGCCCCATTCAAAATCATTCTTCTTACGGGTTACTTGGTAGAGCGGGTTTACAATCAGACTGTCATTTGGAATGTGCATTCTCCACAACCCCACGACACCTAGGAAAGTTTGTGTTTCCTTTTTGCTAGTTGGTGGACACATAGCTGTTATTTTATTGATCACGTCCATTGGGATTTGATGACGTCCATCTTGCCATTTTACTCCTAAAAACTGGATCTCTCGTGCAGGTCCTTTGACTTTATTTTGTTTAATGGCAAAACCAGCCTTTAGAAGGATTTGGACTATTTTCTTCCCTTTCTCAAAAACTTCCTCTGCTGTGTCACCCCACACAATGATGTCATCAATGTACTGCAGGTGTTCAGGAGCTCCCCCCTGCTCCAGTGAAGACTGGATCAATCCATTGGAAATTGTAGGGCTATGTTTCCACCCCTGGGGCAGCTGATTACAGGTATATTGGATTCCCCTCCAAGTGAAAGCAAACTGTGGCCTGCACTCTGCTGCTAGAGGGATGGAGAAAAATGCATTAGCGATATCAATTGTGGGATACCACTTGGCTGCCTTTGATTCCAGTTCGTACTGGAGTTCTAGCATGTCCGGCACTGCAGCACTCAGTGGTGGTGTGACCTCATTCAGGCCACGATAATCCACTGTTAGTCTCCACTCACCATTAGACTTTCGCACTGGCCATATGGGACTATTAAAAGGTGAATGAGTCTTGCTGATCACTCCTTGACTCTCCAGTTGACGAATTAGCTTAGGAATGGGAATCAAGGAGTCTCGGCTGGTGCGATATTGCCGCCAGTGCACAGTTGTAGTAGCAATTGGAACGTGTTGTTCTTTGACGCTCAGCAACCCCACAACAAAAGGGTCCTCTGAGAGACCGGGCAAGGTAGACAATTGTTTAATGCCCTCTGTCTCTAAGGCAGCTATGCCAAAAGCCCAGCGGAACCCTTTTGAGTCCTTGAACAATCCTCTCTTGAGACAGTCTATGTCAAGGAAGCACAGAGCTTCCAGGCCAGTCACAATACAAATACAGATTTCCTGTTAGTCTTCCCACCGGCAGGACAGAGTAAGGTGATAAAAAGTCCTTGGCTTAGAGTAAGCACTGCTCTGCACCAATTAAAAAATCCTCTCTTGAGAGTCTATGCCAAGGATGCATGGAGCATCTGGGCCCGTCACAATACGGTGCTTTTGCCACTCATTCCCAGTTAGACTCAGTTCAGCTTCCAATACAGTTAACTGCTGGGATCCCCCCCCGTCACTCCATAAATACTGATGGGCTCTGGCCCTTTATAGCTTGATGGCATTAGAGTCCATTGTGCACCGGTGTCTACTAAAGCCTTATACTTCTGTGTGTCTGATGTGCCAGGCCATCGAATCCCCACAGTCCAATAAACTCGATTGTCCCTTTCCTCCCCCTGGCTGGAGGCAGGGCCCCTCTAATCCTCATCAGAATCTTCATTCCTGTGTTTAAAGGACTGCCTGCTGGAAGTTGGAGCAGGAAACGTTTCAGAGACCCCCTTTTTCCCAATTGTTTTCTTTTGCAACTCACGTACCCGTGCCTCTAGGGTGGCGGTGGATTTTCCATCCCATTTTCTCATGTCCTCTCCATGGTCACGTAGGTAAAACCACAGGGTGGCCCGAGGTGTGTATCCACCATATCGTCTTCCTTGCATGGATGAGCGCTTACCCCTAATAGCAGAGACATTGGTTTGTACAGGAGGGGAGGAAAATAAACTCTCTTTAAGTTGCTGGACCTCTTCAGAGAGTTTCTCCAAAGTATTCTCTTTTAGTTGGTGGACCCTGGTTCGTTCAGGTGGGGAGGAAAATAATCTCTCTTCAAGGTGGTGAACCTTTTCATTCAGGTGGGGAGGAAAATAATCTCTCTTCAAGGTGGTGGACCTTTTCAGAAAGTTAGGGATACCTTTCCCTCACAGCTGAAAGGAGACGCCTCCAGAGGCTGTGAGATCGTGCTCCATCTCAATTGCTTTGTCA
Source organism: Oxyura jamaicensis (assembly GCF_011077185.1). Lineage (NCBI taxonomy): Eukaryota > Metazoa > Chordata > Aves > Anseriformes > Anatidae > Oxyura > Oxyura jamaicensis. Next base: position 6,366 of record NW_023306841.1, read on the forward strand.
ATGCCTGCATCTCTAGCAAGGGATCCCAGCTGCCTGGCTTCCCTGCCCTCTAATTCCACACAATTGGCACCGGTATCCCAGCACCGGAGCACCCAGGCGACAAGCTGCTCACCTATGCAGCGACCAAAATCTTTTCGCACATCTCGTAGCTCACGCTGGTATAGGTTTCGTGTAACTACTGATGATTTTTCAACATCCCCATCTTCATCCTCCTGGACCCCTGATGGCCCAGGATTGTCTTCTCCATACCTATGTGAAATGTGTTAATTTGATTCGTGTCAGTATGGAACAATGCTAGGGCCTCATGATGAAATATGAACTCCTATTTAAGAAAAACAGAGTGATTAGTGTACATAGTTCTTGTATCATGCAAAGGAAGGGTCCAGCAATTTGTGTAAATAGAGGGTTTGAAGGGCGAACATTGAGACTCTAGTCTGGGAGATAAGAGGACCAAGGAGGTTTTTTTTAGGAAACTGCTGACTTTTGCATGGGATGCTGTGCAAGCCTCGGATATCCAGCCAAGAGATCCACCAAATAAGGAGAAAGGGGGAGTTGAAGGAGGACCGAAGGACAAAGCCTGGGAGGAAGACTACAAGCCTTCAGCACAAGAGACGCCCAGAAAGACCACCAGAGACTGATACGCATGCGTCCTGAGATGGTTTAGATTCTGGGAACTAATTATAATAACCCTGCCTTTTCTAGGAATAGTGATGAATATGTATTAGTCTAGGAGCATAAAAGTCAGCCACCTGATGTAACAGGTATGCGTCCTGGTAGAGCAGACTCCCAGTGCACCCAGTGCTGTTTGCTTGCCTCTATTCGCTTAATAAATCACAAAAATCCTATTTGGGACTTAATCATTTATCACAACTGGGGGCTCATCCGGGATGGTCTTGGTTGCTGAATTCTGACTTGATCTAGGAGGGGCGCCCCATCATTTGGTGGCTCCTGTTCGAGTCAGGTCAAGACTAACACCATCCTGAACCTGAATAAAGGCAAGCAAAGAATTTGACTTTTTTATGAGCTCCCTTGCCGGCTGCAGCATTGTATTTTGCCCGTAATTCTGCGCACGAAGATCCAAATGAAGACGACGGAGTCATAAGTATTTAAGGTGTATACCGTTCGGTTGGGTGGGATTCGGTTGCCTGTGTGTGTAAGAGTGTGACTGAGACGGAACCTAGTTCCGAAGTGAGTTTGGAGGTCTTCTAACCGTGGTTCCAATCTCCCGCGAGGGACTTGGCCGGTGAAGGACCAAAGCGATTCCTATAGAATCCGTGGGTGGGTGATAGGTCCTAAACCCCCTGCAAGACACTCTTACTAGATAACCAAGGGCTGTAGGAATTGCCACAGTAAAATTCCTAGATGGGTCAGACAAAATTGAAGACCCGGGACCAGAGAAAAGGGAGCAAATTAAAAATGGTTCAGTACTATATGATAGAATGGCCAAATCAGGATATCCAATAATTAATAAGGACCTAGAACCTGTGGAATCAGGACCTTTGAGTCCATCACAGTCAGCTCAGGCTAGTGAGCTGTATGCTCTATATCGGGCTCTGGAACTATTAAAGGGGAAAAGTGGGGCTATATTTACAGCACGTTGAATTGAATGAACGTCTCTTCAAAACCCGCCTCTTCAAACCCCTCTATTTACACAAATTCCTGGATCATTCCTTTGCATGATACAAGAACTAGGTACACTAATCACTCAGTTTTCTTAAATAGGAGCTTATATTTCATCATGCGGCCCTAGCATTGTTCCATACTGACACAAATCAAATAAACACATTTCAGAATCCCCCGTTTCCTTTTTTCATGGTATTGATTTTTTTTTTTTTTCAATCGAGTCAATACTTGCCAAATTGGTACCAATTTTGGATCTTCTTTTTTTTATTATTATCTTCAGGGAACGGGTTTTCCCTTACCCTGGTTCTGGGTCAACAGGTACCACAGATATCTGCATTCCTTGTATAACCGAGTCTATTAATCTGGTAAAACGGTATTAAACGTGAAATTATTAACAATAATATTCCACATATTCCCAATACAACTATCCTGATTCTAGTAAGCCAACCACCACCCATAAAGTCCCTCCATAATTCTCTTAAATTGATTTCATTCCAAGTTTGAACTGGGACATGCGCAATTTTCTTCATTTCTTTTTACAAGTTCATTCACAGCTTTTCCTTCATCATCAATCTCTAAACATCAATTACTGAGGTTAAATTTTCCACAGACTCCTCCTTCTTGTGCTAGCAAGTAATCTAAAGCTAAGCAATTTTGATACAAAGCAGTTCTCATCTTGGTATTTTGTGTTGCAATTAATCGGAGTGCATCTCCAGTTTTATTCACAACTATTTCTACTACAGCTTGCAACCTAATTATTCTATTAAGCATATCTATTGGGGTCCTATAGCCCCAGGATCCATACTCCAACAAGCACAACCCCAATTTGAGGGTCCACATTAATGATAACTCCTCTCCCACAGATAATCTCTTATCCAATCAGTGTAACACGTAGAAGCCACTGTTCCACCCTTTCTAGGACTAATGTACTTGGGCTGGTTACTATATCTCTTCCAACTCAGGCTTTCGCAATCAGTATATGGGTCTTCATCTATAATATCACAGGCATCAAAGGTTATTGACACTGAGGTATTCAGGGTGGTTACAACTTCACTTGTTCCAATTAATTTGCCTACTTTCGAATCTGTCTTCATGTCTACCCAATAATGATAAGGGAGTTATTTTGGATCACAGCGTACAGTCCTGTCACCTTCTCTGCATAGAGCATACTGAGTCAGGTTAAAAATGCAGCTTCCTCTTTTCTGGCCTTTACAGTCATAGACAGTATGATACACCAATGTCTGGGAGCTCAAGCATCCTTTCCTAGTAGTTGACTGCAGTTGTTGGCCGTAGCTTGGGCCAAGAAACTCACCCCGAGTAGGACTAGAAGAGGTCCGGTAAGGGCCATAGTGCTCGGCGGTCACAGCCCGAAGGGGTTGCAGCCCTTGGCAGACCTTCCCAGCCGCAGCACCAGTTCCCTATCCAGTCTTGCCCTCTTCCCTAATCTTAAAGGGGTGTACACTGCAGATAGCCTACTGTTACCTTCAGGAGATAATGCTTAACTGATCCCTGTTATTGATAAATCTCTTCCCTTAGTAGGTATCTATTCAAGAGTTTCTTTGTTTACTAATTTTACAGGAGTAATTACAATACATTTGGAGTAATTACAATAAAGTGGTAATTACAATAAAATTCCCACAGCAACTTAGCTTATACTCTTTGATGAAGGCTTCTTGAAGTCCATCTGATAGTTTAGTTACTCCTGGTTCTGATGTTACTTTCTACTCTTCCACTAGACCTTTTACTTACGACACATGTTCATCCTGTTTCAGCAGTTCTCACAGCTGTTTCCTTGTTAATAGATAACAGCTAATAAATAACAGTTAATAAATATCGGCTGTTTTCTTTTTAATAAAACAAGAAAAGGTCCTTCCCACAGTTGAGATAAGCTTTCTTCTTTCCATGTTTTTATTAGAACCCTATCTCCTGGTTTTAACTGGTGAATTGCAAATCCTAAAGGTGGTGTCTTAGCCATCATCCCAGTTTCTCTTAGCTCTTTTAATCTTCCAGCAATGGTAATTATATATTTCTGGATACTACCATCCTCAACTACATTGTTCCCTAGGGGCATCCCTTGAGAATAAGGCATGCCATATAACATTTCATATGGTGATAATCCAGTCTCAGTGTGTGGTTTAGTTCTAATATTTAAAAGTGCCAATGGTAAGCATTTCGTCCAGGGCATTTGTGTCTCGATCATTAACTTAGTCAATTGTTGTTTTATTGTTAGATTCATTCTTTCTACTTTCCCCGAGCTTTGTGGGTGCCACGGAGTGTGGTATTCCCACTGAAAACCTAATTATTGACATAATAATTTTATTATTTTAGAAGTAAAGTGTGTGCCCTGTTCAGAATCAATGTACTGGATTATCCCATATCTAGCTATTAAGTGTTCAAACAACACTTTTACCACCGTTCCATGCCCCAAGGGCCAGAGAACAAGCAACCTGAGACGGCAAGGCATTTCCTGAATCACCCCTCTTTGTTCCCTCCTCCAAACTCTTTACATTCCTGATGTTATCACCAGCCATGAGGCTTGTCGACCCCCATGGCCACACTCCCACATCTCCCCCTTCTTTAACATAAAAAAGCACGATTAACACAAACTAAAACACAGAGAAAAACTACCAGGCATACTAATTCTATCTTTAACAAACTTTATAACCACATCCCTGGGAGAGGCAGGTACTGAGTGCTGCCCAGGCGGGGGGGGCTCTGGCTGCCCCTCCAGCTCCTGGAGTCCTTGTTTGTGGGTCCTGCATATGCCAGCGGGACCCTTCCAGACATTGTTTTTTGTTTGAGCTGGAGTCCAAACCGCAGAGGGGGTGCTGTGATCATGTTAAGGCAGATGATGAGACGGCCGGACGGACTCATGGTGCTGACACCCATCTAGGACTGGCTTCTGTTAAAACACAAGCACAACCTCGGCCCCCAAGTTATTACAGTGTAGGGCCATTCCCAATAATTGGTGCTGTAATTTTTTATTTTTATTTATTTATTTTATTTATTTTTCCATGACTTGTGCTCTTCCTTTAACTGAGTTTCTCCCAGATCTGTCTCCTAGATCTGTCTGTCGCTTTTTCTCCTGCACGGACAGATGCAAGGACCTTCCTCTGTCCATCGATTTAAAACTTTTAAGAACATAGCATACTTTATCTATCTTTTCCTAGGGGTCACACCCCTACTCTCCCTTCTTTGTTTTAGAAGCTGTCCTGGTTTAGTTAGGATTCTAATAAATGATGGGGGTTTGTTCATTGTGATGTACATATTCAAACAG
>NW_023306842.1:0-2714 GCF_011077185.1 Oxyura jamaicensis
AAACGTCTCCGATCAAGAGGTTGGGCCCGCTTCCAGGATCGATTTGGGCTGTGTTACCATTCAGCTTTTCAGGGCAATCCGGCTCCTGGAAAACTAATCACAACTTTATATGAATTTTAAAAAGATTCTTATATTATTTTCCTTGGGACAACTTAACCTTAGTATGGGAGAAGTCCGGTCGAGGCCCTCTCACTCGGCAGTCAATACCCATAGGGGTTGCCTCCCTTGGTAGACCATACACACTGCAGTGGAGAGTCCTACCCCGGTCTTGCCTTCTCCCTTTTCTCCTTTTTACCTGGTGTCCTTAATCCATGCATAGCTTCATTACCAGAGTATTAGTTCCAGTTCCCCAGGAGTGGATTCAACCCTTCAAGCTTCGGTAGTTATTGGCCCCTTTACTCTGGATGCGTGGGTCCAACCCCTTTCTACTGTTCTCACAGCTGTTTCAGTAGTAAGTAAAACAAGAAAAGGCCCTTCCCATATAGGAGATAGGCTTTTGCCTTTCCAGGTTTTTATTAGAACCTTATCTCCCGGTTTTAGCTGGTGAATTGCAAATCCTAAAGGTGGTGTTTGAGCCATCATTCCAATTTCTCTTAGTTCTTTTAATCTTCTTCCAATGGTGATTATATACTTCTGAATATTATGATCTTCAACCACATTATTCCCTAGAGACATCCCTTGAGAATAAGGCATGCCATATAACATTTCATATGGTGATAATCCAGTCTCACTGTGTGGTTTAGTTCTAATATTCAAAAGTGCCAATGGTAAACACTTTGTCCAGGGCATTTGTGTCTCGATCATTAATTTAGCCAATTGTTGTTTTATTGTTTGATTCATTCTTTCTACTTTTCCCGAGCTTTGTGGGTGCCATGGAGTGTGGTATTCCCACTGAATACCTAATGATTGGCATAACAATTTTATTACTTTTGAAGTAAAGTGTGTGCCCTGATCAGAATCAATATACTGGATTATCCCATATCAGGGTATTAGGTGTTCTAATAAAATTTTTACCACCACTTGTGCTGTAGCTCGTGCTACAGGATATGCTTCAACCCATTGTGTTAAATGATCCACTAATACCAACAGATATTTTATCCTCCCTACCTTAGGCAATTCAGTGAAATCAACTTGCACTTTTTCGAAAGGTCTGTAAGCTGTCTTTCTCCCCCCTGTGGCCGCTTGTCGAAACACTTTGTTATTTATCTTCTGACAAGTTAAACAACCTTGTATAATTTGCTTTGCTATTTCATAAATCCCGATACAACCGAATTGTTTAAGGAAATGATCACTTAATGCTTTTGTACCCCAATGAGTGTGTGCATGTAACCGTTCTAATATTTGTCTCGTACAGGCTTTTGGTAATATCTCTCGTCCGTCAGGCAGTGCCCATTTTCCTTGTTCTAATTTAGCCCCTGTTCTCTCCAATTTCGTTCGTTCTTCAGGAGTAAACTTTTTTTCCTCTTCTTCTTCTTGTTTTTCTCCCTCCTGTATTACATTAATTTTAACGACCGGAGTCCTCAAGGCCGCTCTTTGGGCTTCTTTATCCGCTAAATTATTTCCCCTGATTCGATAATCTAATCCTTTTTGGTGTCCTCTCACATGTACTACTGCTATCTCCTTCGGTTCTCTTAGTGCCCTTAAAATTTTTACTATTAATTCTTGATGTATGAGATTTCTTCCTTGAGTGTTAATTAAACCTCTTTCTTCCCAAATTTTTCCGAAAGTGTGAACCACCCCATATGCATATTTTGAATCTGTAAATATAGTCCCACTTTTTCCTTTTAATAGTTCCAGGGCCCTACATAAGGCATACAGCTCACAAGCCTGAGCTGACCATAATGGACTTAAAGGCCCTGATTCCACAGGTTCTAGGTCCTTATTAATTATTGCATATCCTGATTTTCTTTTTCCTTCCACTACTTGGGAAGAACCATCTACAAACAATGTTTCCCCTTTTTGCAACTCAGTGTCTCTTAAATCTGGCCTTCCCTTTGTCTGGGTCTCAATTACCTCTAAGCAATTATGTTGTAATTTGTCAGATGGTTCTCCAGACAAAAATTGTGCTGGATTCTGAGCAGAGGTTACTCTCAGTTCCAAGTCAGGGGAATCAATTAATATTGCCTCATACTTTAGGATTCGGCTATCTGTTAACCATTTCTCTGCTTTCTGTTGTAAGACACTTCGGACATTGTGTGGAGTATATACCTTTAAAGAGGCACTGAAGGTAATCTTTCTAACTTCCTCTATTAACAATGCTGTAGCAACTAAAGCTTGAAGACAGGCAGGCCAGCCTCTGCTTACTGGATCGAGTAACTTAGAACAATACCCTACAGGTTTCTTAATTCCTGCCCAATCTTGAGTAAGAACTCCATAGGCTGTCTGATTTGATGTATTCACAAAAAGATAGAAAGGTTTTTCCAGATCTGGGAGGCTTAATACAGGTGCTTGTATTAATGCCAATTTAATTTCCTTGAATTTTTGATCATCCTCTGTAAACCACTTAAGCCGGTCATTAGTTAATTTTTCATATAAAAATTTGACTTTTTCACTATAATTCTCAAGCCATGGTCTACAATATCCTAATAATCCTAGTATTTGCCGAATTTCTTTTTTAGTTTGTGGGGGTCTTAAAGGTAGAATACCAGATACCCTGTCAGGATCTAACTTCTTGTTGTGGTTTAACCCGGCTGGCAGCTAAACACCACACAGCC
>NW_023306843.1:0-4866 GCF_011077185.1 Oxyura jamaicensis
TCTGACAAAGATTGGGTATGTCAGGCCTTAAACTTGTATGTTAATAACAAATTTCCATTTTCGGAAGAAGAATCGGAGTATGCAGCTTGTTGGATACAAGGATCTAATTTGATTTTAAGCAAAAATCAGAATAAAGAGGAAAAGAAAGGGGAAGGGACAAGTGATAAATGGGACCTTTTGGATAACTTACCTCCTCCTTATAACCCCCAGGCTGCAGCAACAGCAGCGGTCACTGTAACACCTTCTCTAAGAGAAGAAACAGGAACTGTAAATGACATTAACTCTGGGAACAGGGGGTACCCCAGACTTGTAAAAGAATTGGAACAATGCAAAAAAGACCTTGAGAATTTTCCACTCCCTGGTACTAATACTACTAACACTAATGAAGCTGCTATGTATCCTCTCCGTGAAGTGCCGCTGGGACCTAGACAAATAGGATATGTAAATGCCCCCCTTTCTAGCGGAGAAGTGCGAAATTTTAAAAAGGAAATGAAATCTCTGACTGAGGATCCCATTGGATTAGCAGAACAGTTAGATCAGTTTTTGGGACCCAATCTATATTGCTGGGGAGAAATGATGGCAATTCTGAATCTGCTATTCTCAGGGGAAGAACGAGGAATGATCAGAAGGGCAGCAATGCGGGAATGGGAAAAGGCTCATCCTCCAGGAGATGGAGTGATTCCAGCAGAACAAAAGTTTCCAAATGTGGACCCCAATTGGGACAACAATAATATACAGGATAGGACTAATATGAGAGACTTGAGAGAACTGGTAATTAGAGGAATTAGAGAAGCAGTACCTAAGTCTCAGAATTTTATTAAAGCATTTGAGGTTCAGCAGAATAAAGATGAAACCCCAAGTGATTTCTTGGAAAGGCTCAGGGATAGGATGCGAAGGTATTCAGGAATGAATCCTGATGACCCTGTAGCGCAGGGTCTTTTGAAGATTAATTTTGTAATGAAAGCATGCCCGGACATACAAAGGAAACTTCAGAAATTGGAGGGATGGAATGAACAGCCGTTAGAAAGACTTTTGAGGGAAGCGCAGAAAGTGTATATCAGAAGGGAAGATGAAAAGCAGAAACAAAAGACGAAAATGATGATTTCCACAGTGAATCAAGTGGTGGGGCAGAGAATGAGGAACCGATGGGAAAACGGGTTTCAAGAAAAACAAGGTTTGGGATGGAATCAGGAAGAAAAAGGAAACAGGAATGTGAGATCAAAGCGGCCGCTGCCTCCTCAGTCACGGCAGCTACAGGGAAGATGTTATAAATGTGGGAAAACAGGACATCTTAAACGAGAATGTCCTGAATGGAAAAGGGAAGAAAGATTGTTTACCATCATAAACTCTGAATAGGGGGGTCAGGGGCTCTTTGAACAGTGGTCCCACCCAGAGCCCTTGATAAATTTAGAAGTGGGACCTAATAAAGAAAAGGTTGTATTTTTAGTAGATACAGGAGCAGCCAGATCCTCTTTAGCTTATAAAATTTCGGGACTCAATTTAACTAATAATACTCTACGAGTAACAGGGGTAGAAGGACTTGGTATGGTAGTGCCACTTTTTGAAACCACTGAATTATCTTGGGAAACTAAAACCATCACTGGGCAACTGTTATATGTACCTGAAGCAGGGACTAATTTATTAGGGAGAGATTTAATAGTCAAATTGGGATTACAATTGAAGACCTGTGAAAAAGGAATAACAATCGCAATGAAATTGTTAACAGAAAATGATGAAAAAGAAATAAATCCCATGGTATGGGTAAGGGAAGGAAATCGAGGAGGGCTTAACATAACTCCCTTAAAGATAACTGTTCAAGAAGGGAGCGGAATAGTTAGACAGCGACAGTATCCTATCTCTTATGAAGGAAAAATGGGCCTGAAACCTATAGTGCAAACTTTAGTTAAAGATGGTCTTTTGGAGCCTTGTATGTCACCATATAACACTCCAATTTTACCAGTACGAAAGCCAGATGGTTCATACCGATTAGTACAAGACCTAAGAAAAGTTAACGAGATAACACGGAAGCGCCACCCTGTGGTTCCTAACCCTTATACCCTGATGAGTAAAATCCCTCATGAGCACAAATGGTTCAGTGTTATAGATTTAAAGGATGCCTTTTGGGCATGCCCATTAGATCCTGGAAGTCGAGATATTTTCCCATTTGAATGGGAAGACCCTGAGACAGGTTGCAAACAGCAATATAGATGGACTGTTCTGCCTCAGGGATTTACTGAATCTCCCAATTTATTTGGGCAAGAATTGGAAAAGATTTTAGAAACATTTCATATTCCAGAAGGGGTGACGTTGTTACAGTATGTAGATGATTTATTGGTATCTGGGGAAGAAAGATCAAAGGTAAAAGAAGCCACCAATAAACTTCTGAATTTTTTTAGGAGAACACGGGCTAAGGGTATCTAAAGATAAATTACAGTATGTAGAAAAAGAAGTTAAGTATTTGGGACATTTAGTCTCTGAGGGCAGACGGAGAATAAACCCTGAGAGGATTCAGGGAATTGTGCGACTTCCTCTCCCCAAAACAAAGAAAGAGTTGAGACAATTTTTGGGTTTAATTGGATATTGCAGACTGTGGATAGAAGCATATGCACAGAAAACAAAAATTATATCTCAAATTATTGGAGGAAGAACCTAATATACTGAACTGGACTAAAGAGGAAGAAGAAGTAATGGAAAAATTAAAAAAGACCTTATTACAGCACCAGTCTTAGCTCTTCCTGCCCTAAAGAAATCATTTTATCTTTTTATAACTGTAAGTGAGGGTGCTGCTTTGGGGGTGTTAACCCAAGGATGGGGAGATAAAAAGAAACCTGTAGCGTATTTGTCTAAATTGTTAGACCCTGTATCCCAGGGATGGCCAGAATGCATTCAGGCAGTAGCAGCAACTGCCTTATTAGTGGAAGAGAGCAGGAAATTAACCTTTGGAGGACAATTGATTGTTGTTACCCCTCACCAAGTGAAGGCTATTCTCACTCAGAAAGCAGGAAGGTGGCTGACAGACTCCAGAATACTAAAATATGAAGCTATACTAATTGAAAAGGATGATTTAACTATAACTACAGAATCTGTTTTGAATCCTGCCTCCTTCTTGTCAAAGGGAATTGAGGATCCAATAAATACAGAACATAACTGCTTAGATTTATTAAATTACCAGACAAAGGTAAGATTAGATTTACAAGAGGTGCCCTTAGAGGAAGGGGAAATAGTGTTTATAGATGGATCTTCTAAGGTGGTACAAGGAAAGAGATGTAATGGTTATGCCATCATTGAAGGAACAGATGGGAATGTCGAAGAAATGGGAAAACTGCCTAGCAATTGGTCAGCTCAAACCTGTGAATTATATGCATTAAATCAAGCATTAAAATTATTAAGAGGGAAACAGGGAACTATATATACTGACTCACAATATGCATATGGGGTGGTACATACATTTGGAAAAATATGGGAAGAAAGGGGCTTAGTAAACAGCAAGGGAAAGGAATTAGTCCATGAAGAATTAATTAGACAGATTCTGGAAAGTCTGTTACTACCAGAGGAGGTTGCTGTGGTGCATGTGAAAGGACATCAAAAAGGAAACTCCCTAGTTGAATGGGGAAATAGGATTGCAGATGAAAAGGCTAAAGAAGCAGCTTTGCAATTGGAAGTAGAAGCAAAGCTGCTTCTTGTACCTGAAATAAAACCTCCACCTGAAAAGCAGATATTCAGCAAAAAGGAAATAGAAGCCTTTAGGGAATTAGGAGCAAAAGAGTCTGAAGGGCGGTGGAGACTCCCTGATGGGAGAGAAATGGTAAACAAACAGATAATGAGAGAAATTTTAGCTGTTCTACACCAAGGAAGTCACTGGGGAGTCCAGGCAATGTGTGACGCTGTATTAAGGAAATACATATGTATAGGCATGTATACTGTAGCTAAACAAGTGTGTAATAGTTGCATAACATGCCAACGAGTGAATAGGAAGGCTCTACGGAAACAACCCCTGGGCGGACGGGACCCAGGGCTTCGACCTTTTCAGAGCATCCAAATAGATTTTACTGAATTACCTAAAGTGGGCAGATTTAAGTACTTGCTGGTGTTGATTGACCATTTGTCAGGATGGGTAGAAGCTTTTCCTTCAGCATCAGCAACAGCTAGTGTGGTGATAAAGGTAATCCTGGAACAAATAATTCCTAGATATGGGATTGTTGAAAATATAGATTCAGATCAAGGAAGTCATTTCACTTCATCTATTTTACAAGGATTAATGGGAGCCTTGGGAATAAAATGGGAATTTCATACTTCATGGCATCCTTCCTCATCAGGGAAAGTGGAGCGAATGAATCAAACATTAAAGAAACATCTGTCAAAGCTTGTTCTAGAGACTAAGCTTCCCTGGACAAAGTGTTTACCTTTAGCACTTCTCAGAATTCGAACTGCTTCTAGAAAAGATGTAGGAGTGTCACCATATGAGATGTTGTTTGGACTGCCGTACCTGGGTAGAAACAGTGAGATACCTATTTTTGAAACTAAAGATATTTTTCTCAAAAATTATATACTTGGATTATCTTCTTCCTTAGCATCTCTCAGGGTTCATGGACTGTTGGCTCAAACTCCACCTTTGGAATTCCCAGTACATTCATTCCGTACAGGAGATTGGGTCCTGATACGCACCTGGAGAGAATCAAAACTTCGGCCTGAATGGGAAGGACCATTCCAAGTACTGCTAACCACTGAAACAGCCGTAAGAACTGCGGAAAAAGGTTGGACTCATTATACTCGAGTCAAAGCATCTACCGACCCTAGCGCTTGGGAAGTTGTTCCTACATGTAATAAATTAGTGGGGGTTTGTTCATTGTCTTTGAGGAATTTGGA
>NW_023306844.1:0-2314 GCF_011077185.1 Oxyura jamaicensis
TTCTCTCTTCCTCTCTTCCTCTCTTCCTCTCTTCCTCTCTTCCTCTCTTCCTGTCTCTCCTTCTTTCTCTCTTTCTCTCTTTTTTTCCTCCTTTTCTTATTTATTTCCTTCTTTCTTACTTTCCTTCTTATTTTACCTCTCTCTTTCTCTTTTTTTCTTCTTTCTACACAGACACGAGGAGATTAACAAGTATAAAAGGAACAACAACAAAACAACAAAAAAAAGAGTGAAAAGTAAAAATTGTAACTCACCGTAAAGACGAAAAGCCTCTCTCGGGGATGAAAAGTTCTCTTTCTGCGTTCTTTCTAGTAACTTGCCCTAGGACCCTAAAGCTAATCCAGAATATCATTTTACTTTCTATTATCTGTTATTCTCGAGTGATATTATCAGTCTTCCCCAGGGGAAAATAATAATAATAATAATAATAATAATAATAATAATAATAGTCTATACTACACTACCGATTTTGGAGGTTCTTTTTCCTCATCCCCTCCCTCCCCTTCCGTTTTTTTTTCTTCTCTTTTAAAACTTCTGGTGGCATTCTCCTGCCGGCGTCCTACTAGCCAACAAAATGTGAATAGGATTATTTGGAAATAGTAGAAAGGATTATGCTTTAAATCCATGAAACTGGGTTTGAAACACGGTGACTTGAAGCTTTGAATTAGCACAATATGTAGACAACGCGTTTCAAGAAAACGGTGTGTTTCAATTGTTTGAGAAGTGAGATTGGAGAAGTGAGGACGCTAGACACCGGTCCGACGATTTATTTTGGAGCACGAAATATTTTAACGCTGCTCCGGTTCTAATCAGATTTCAGTTGTGGGTTTCTCTGACAGACCTAGACTGGTGTGAATTTTCAAGGTGTTTCTTTCTAAGACCCCGCTGATCACATTTCTAACCAAGATTTTTATGTATTTATTCATTGCCTCCTGCGAGCCCTCGAGGAAAGGGTCTCTCCTCTCTTCTGCTGTCCTCGCATCATGTATCACCTGAAACTGGGAACAGTGGGTCTTAATTGGGAATCAATCTTTTGTGTCCCTTTCTTTGGGTTGTCGCCCCCGCGCTCAAAGCAGAATTGGCAATTTAAAGGCCGGTGGATTGTTTTCCTTTGCATAAGAAAAAGGTAAAACTAATTCTCTGTTAGTGTTTCCCACAATGGAGGGATCTGCTTCTCTCCCCTTAAAAACAATAGCTTTACAAATACACTACGAGATTAGTGGTGTGCTTTGGAGACTTTTTCCAGAGTTTGCGAGGTTGACGTCTAGAGATATTTGATTCAATTCTTAAATAAATTGAGCTCTGGAGGAAGAAGAGGAAGGAGCAGGTAGCGAAGTTTCGAAAACCATCCCGTGGACAGAACTCTTCATCTGGAGTTTGTTAGTTCACCACCTCTTTCATTTGAGGGGGGACACGGGGACACTGATTTGGGTACAAAACTTTATTTTAGAGGGCTTTGAGACAAGTGCCTCCCGACGCCCCTTTTTGCCAAGGCACTGCACACCTCAGCTCCCCAGAGGCAGCCTCCCCGGCAGCGGGGCTCTCCCGCAGCCCCCTCCTCAGGCCGGCCCCACGCCGCCTCCCCACAGCGGTGCTGAAATCTGGGAGAAAAGGCGTTTTTCCTCCTTCTCAGGGGAACAGGACCCCTGTGGGCAGCGCAGGAAGGTGCCGAGCTCCCGGCACGGTTCCTGCAAAGGTGCTCCAGCACTTTGGGACAAACTTAAACTTTTTTTTTTTTTTTTTTTTTTTTTTTTTTTTTAAAGGGGGTCGGAGATGTCTGTGTTTCCCCCCTTTTCCATTGCAGACCGCCCGCGGGCCGGCTCAGCCCCTCCCGGCCAGGGTAGGGCGGCGAGGCGTCCCGAGGGGGGGCCGGGGCCGCACTGACGCCGCGAGCCATGTGATGGCCCCCTCGCTATAAGGCGGGGAGGAAGGCCGCCCTCTTTGGGACTCGGCCCCAGCCTCCTCACCGTCTTTCCTCGGGCCCGGCGAGCCGCCCCCCTCTTCCCTCCCTCCCTCCCTCCCTCCCTTCCTCTTTCCCTCCCTCCCTCCCTCCCTGCCAACCTCCTCCCGCCCTCCCTCCTCCCCGCTCCCCTCTCCTCCTCCCAGGACTAGGCGCGCTCCCTCCTGCCCCGCATCCATTAATGTCTGGGGGCTGAGGTGAGCAGAAAGAAGGGGGGACCCGGCTTGCAGGCGCGGCGGCACGGCCCCCCCCGCCCCCCAAACCCCATCCCCAAACAAATACCACAGCCCCCCGAAGCGGGGAGGGGAAGGGAGGGGGCAGAAATCCCCAAAGCAGCCCCAAAATACCCCGCAACAA
>NW_023306845.1:0-9262 GCF_011077185.1 Oxyura jamaicensis
CCTTCCTTCCTTTTTTTTTTTTTTACTCCTTTCCACCCTGAGGAAGCCAAAAAAATAATCTGTAGTCATCAGCATTTTTTTTTTTTTTTAACTGGATTATCTCATAGATCTATCTTATGTTGTTTGGGCATGCTTTACTGTGTCCTGATTGATTCTTCTTGGAAAAATTAAACATAATAATAAAAATATAAGAGACAGAGACTGGGTAAAAAGTGACTAATATATAAAGAGCAATATGTGCATTTTCATCCTATCTGCAATGAAGGGTTCTTAGTTTTGAATCCTTTATAAAATGTCTGCATTTATTTGTGAGCTTGCTAGATATTTAATTCCTAGAATTAAATATCCGGTTAGACTGACCTAGGTTTTGAACTGTGTATAAGGGAATGATTCACTTATATGCTGAAATTAAGTTCTGTTATACTCAGGATACTACAGTACAGAATTAGTTTTTTTTTGTTTTGTTTTGTTTTGTTTTGTTTTTTTCCACCATCCTGTGTCATATCTTCAGAAAGAAAAAATAAATAAATCAAAAATGACAAAGATTGTGCTTTCTTTCTCCTTTATTGCAGCTTCTAGTTACAAATTTTACTTAATGTTTTTTCTTAGGGAGGGCAGCAGTATTCTTGATAGATATCTGATGTAAGGATAAATTGAGAAATTCTGAGAAATAATTCCCTGATCTAACACTCAGCTCTAGTAAAGTGCATATGTGGGATGGAGCTACTGAAGGGGAGAGTTCTTGTTTTGATGTATCTAATATATTTTCATAATATCTCAGTGTCTTTTTTTCTAAGATACTGCCGCAGGTGCTGAAAATGTATGTTGAGTGGAATCAGATTATGTCAAGTTTCAGTGTGTGGTACTAGAACACTCTGGAAGGAAAATTGTGATTTAAAAATCTGCTGGTGAGCTAGTGTTAATGAACTGATAACAAGATAGATCACAATGACTTCCTTAGGAAACACTGAATATGATGTTTGCATTCACATTTGCTTTGATAGCTATTTGCATATGTCTTGTTAAATGCTTTAACACCTTACTAGTAAATAAGTATATACATATATATTTGTGGGAGATTTATCTTTCATACCTGTACTGTTTGACAGTAGCAAAGGTAATATAATTTAATTATTCTATATATATTTAATTATATATATTACAGATATTATTTTAATTAATATAGAAGATTTGGATAACATCTAAAGTTGTTTATGTCTCCTTTTCTCAGTTATTCTATTTGGATGACTTTAACAAAATAATCTTACACCTGGGAGATCCAGCCTTAGGAGAGCATTGGAATGTTCTGGTGACCCTTGTATTTCCACCTTGCCAACTGTTAGTAGAGAGCTATGTGTAGGAAAAAAAAGGTTGATGAAGAAGGAATTCCTAAGGACTGTGAAATTTTATTTGGAACATTCCTTTGGAACTCCACTTATGTAATTATGTTAAAACCACACTTGTAAGTGAGGACAGTTTCAGCCAGAAAAACAGAAGATATTTAGTGCAAAATCCTTTTTCAGAACACAATAAGTGTTTCTAAGTGTTTTGTTGTTGTTGTTGTTGTTTGTTTGTTTGTTTGTTTCTAAGTTTTCTAAGTGTTTCTTAAAGTGCAATCTCTCATAATGACCAGGTAAATTAGTGGTAAATGGTAGTGGGTGGCAAATACTCACTGTATTGATTGTTATAGACTCCTTTAAAGGTTTTGGTAGCAGGAGTTCTGCAGGGATAGCCTGAGAAGAGAGTCTAGAATTCCAGGTGACTTAAGAAGGGACTTATTTCTAGACAAAGTGATACTATTTGTGCCTTTGTGATACCGTATGTAAGAAATGGTGAAAGAACAGTGCAGCAGCAGCTAGGAGAGAGAGGAGAGAGAAAATGTGAGAGAAACAGCCCTGCAGACACCGATGTTAGTGAACAAGAAGGGAAAGGATGTAGCCCTGGCACCAGAGCAGAAGATCCTAAGTGGTCTGTGGAGAGGACTGTGATGGAGCAGGCTGTCCCTCTGCAACCCATAATATACCATTGTGGATCAGGTATCCATGCTGCATCCTGTGGAGGAGCCCATGTAGGCTCAGGAAGTTCAGGAAGGACTGCATCCCATGGGACAGACACCATGCTGGATTAGAGGAAGAGAGTGATGATGTAGGTTTTCCCTATTGCATTTTCTGCCCCCTTTCTGTCAGTCAGGGGAGTGAGAGACTAATGTGGTGGTTCTTAGTTATCTATTGGTGCTAAACCAGTAAAATACTTTCCAGTACCAAAACCTGTTTTATGTAAACCCAACACAAAAGTCTGTCCAGAAATATTTGGAAGATGAAAACCAGCTTAAATCCACTCACCAAGCTACTTGGTACTATCAACATGCTGGAGGGAAGGGATGCCATCCAGAGGAACCTGGACAGGCTTGAGAGGTTAGCCTGTGCAAGCATCGTGAAATTCAACAAGGCCTGTACCTGGGCGAGGGCAATCCCAAGCACAAGTGAAGGGTGTGTGGAGAATTGACTCAGAGCAGCGATAAGCAGAAGGACTTGGGGGTGTTGGTTGATAAGAAGCATCAGTGAGCTGGCAATATGTGCTTGCAACCCAGAAAGCCAGCCATATTCTGGGCTGCATCAAATAAAGAGTGGTAGGTCAAAGAAAGTGATTCTCACCCTCTACTTTTCATGAAATTTCATGAGACCCCACCTAGAGTACTGTGTTCAGCTCTGAGTTTGCTAGCGCAAAAAGGACATAGACCTGTTAGAGCAAATACAGAGGAGGGCCATGAGGATGATCAGAGAGCTGGAGCACCTCTCTTATGCAGGAAGAATGAGTGATCAGGGTTGTTCAACCTGGAGAAGAGAATGCTCTGGGGAGACCTTTCAGCAGCCTTCCAGTACCTAACGAAAGCCTACAGGAAATATGAAGAGGGACTTTTTATCATGGTTTGTAGCGATAGGATAAGGGGGGTGACTTTAAACTAAAAAAAAATAAATTAAAAAAAAATAAAAATAAAAGGTAGATTTAGATTAGATATAAGGAAAGTATTTACTCAGAGGGTGGTGAGACAGACACTGGAACAGGTAGCCCAAAGAATTTGTGGGTGCCCCATCCCTGGAAATGTTCAAGGCCAGGTTGGATGGGTCTTCGAGAAACCTGATCTAGTGGAAGGTGTCCCGGCCCATGGTGGCAGTGGTGTGTGGGGGATGAGGTTGGGGGTGGGGAGGGGGGGGGGGAGGGACAAATACCAGATCATAGACTATTAGATCATCTGCATTAGAAGTGAATTTTGACATGAAGGAGGGGAAGGATTATTCCTTCAGATTAAAGATTTTATTTTTAAAACCTAACTACGAGATTCAGAATAAAAATAAACTTTCTTTAAAATAGTAAGTGATGTTTTTTCTTAATGGTTACACTCATTCTGTATTTGTGTAGCTTTAGGGATCTTTTATTATTATTATTATTCATTTTTTTTTTAACTATACTTGAGATGTCTGGCTTTCTGACTTTCTCCCTGCTACAGTAAAATTAAATTTCCAGCATACTGACATATAATACTGCTGTTCAGAATCTGGAATGTGGACATAGACAAAACAAAGATTTCCATAGCTTGTTTTTCTAGGTTTTATAAAAAAAAATTAAAAGTAAAAAACTTTGTCTGGCCCAATATTTGAAGAAAAGAAAGACATATTTATTTTACTTAGAAAATTTTATACTTTCTTAATATGTAGCTAGATTATAACAAACAACATTTGCTTTTTTGTTTTGTTTGTTTGTTTTTTTCAAAGGGTGAAGTTTCCCATAGTGTGAAATAATGTTGAATGACTAATCAAAAGAAAGGTTTGCAGAACCAGCACTCTGTCACTGATAGACTACTCTGGGAAATCCTCTCATTTCCTTCTACAAAGATCATAAATCCAGATGTCAGATTATTATTTTTTAGTGATGCCTTTCCACATCTAATAAATAGTTTATATGCAAAGGTTGGACTTGGCTACTGTGTTCTTCAATATTTTTTATTGTTACTAAGAAATGTGGATGCTTTGCAGTAATATGAGTAGGTGGAGATCCTTCCAGTTCAGGATTCTTTCATGTACTTGAATAATGGTCATTTTAAATATGTACTGCCAAGTGTCAGTCATGCTTCTGTGCTGAGCAGAAGAAGGCTGAGTTTGCTCACAAAGGTTGGTTGTTCATGTCACTGCTATCTGTATGTACAGCATTGCCAACTCTTTTTTTTTTTTTTTTTTTTTAAATGCTGTTTTATGGTTGCAAGGATTTTTTTTATTTTTTTTAAAAAAAGATTTTACCTTTGTGGATATTGAACAGAATTAAAAATAAAAATAAAAATAAAAATAATAGTGAGTTAACTTATTATTATAAGTCATAAATAGTCTGCATATAGCTCTCAAGGATTTTAAGTGTGGATCCAGTTCTGGGCTTGCAGTTCTGGCCATTGAAAGAAGAAAGTCAGAAGGGACATAGCTTATCTCAGCCTCCATAAAACAGAAAGGTCTTTAAATATGTTATTGATTTTTTCTTTGCTTTTCTTTGCACATAGTACTTGTGGATTTGAGTCTCATTTTTTTTTTTCTATTTTTTTTTTAAAAAGTTTAAGAGTTGTTTATAGTGTCTAAGAAACTCTGTCCCTATTGTTTAAAAGCTTAACAGAACAACAACAAAACAACAACAAAAACAACAACAAAAAGCCTACCAACAGAAAAAAAAAAAAAAAAAAAAGGGGTAATAAAAATTAAAAAAAAAAAAAAGAAAAAGTGAAAAAAAAAAAAAGAAATGAAAAAAATGAAGAAATAATTATCATTTAAGAAGTTAAACCTTATGATTTTTATTTTTTTTTTAATGTAATGACAGTGATTTTTTTTTGGCTGGCGAGATTACACACTTAACTTTGTACTTGCATATCTAAATAAATACATATAAATATATATATATATTTTAAAAAAAAGGACTTCAAGACTTTTTTTTTTATGTCTTTATAATAAAATGTGATTTTTAAAATGTATTCTATAAGAAATGCCTAGCACATTTACATCTTTTTAATGTTCTTCACAGTGAAGTGCTCTCTTTGACCTCTATTTCATGCTCAGTTTTTACATGGTTTTATTATTGATGTTCATGGGTAATTACAGATGTGAATTTATAGAGGACTCAGGTATGTTTAGTTGCAGATATGAATGCAGAATCTGCCTAAAGGTGATAAGGAATATGATCTGTTGTTGTTCTAAGTCAGTTCATAATTAATTTTTATACATATTAATAGAAAAAAAAATAGAAAAAAAATAAAATACAAAACATACTGCACAAACATTTTGGGAAAGGATGTTAGATACTGTATCTTCAGGTACTATGTGTTGAGTTCTTATCTCTTACAAGCAATACATTCCCAAATGATAGAAAGCTTCTTTGTAATAGTTTCTCTCATTGTATTGTGTTTACTTGGCAAGGGTTTGATAGCAGTGGAGCTGCAGAGTTGGCTTCTGAGAGAAAAGTTCAGAAGCTGCCCCATGTTAGATAAGAGCAAGTTCCAGCTGGCTCCAAAAGGACCCACTTATGGTCAGAAGTGATCTGATAAGTGATGAAGAAAGCAGTTCTTGAAGAGCTGTTGTCTGTTTTGGATGGACAGCATATCATGGGAGGGACCACACATTGGAGCAAGGGCAAAGAGTGACTGTAAAGGAGCCTTAGAGATGAAGCATTAGGGACTGACCACAGCACCTATTCCCCATTCCTCTATGACACTTGGGGAGAGTAGGAAGATCATTGTGGATGGGAGATAAGGTGTTTTTATTTTGTTTTTACATCTCATTTCTCTAGTCTACTAGTGGAAGGCAATAAACTATATTACTCTCCCTATGTTGAGTTAAATTTGCCCATGATGATACTTATTAAATGTTTTCCCTTTCCTTATGTCAACCCTCGAGCCCTTCCCATCATATTTTTTCCCCCTTTTTTCTCCGAGAGAGTGAGAAAGTTGTGGTGTAGTTCAGCTGCCCATCAGGATAAAACCACCAAACACTTTCTTCATGGACATTTTTTAGTAAGCAGATTGGTTTGTTTCAATAAATGATATTGACAGTCAAGACAATTAAGAAAGTTAGGAAAGTTTTTTTGTTTGTTTGTTTGTTTGTTTGTTTGTTTAAAGATTTCTAGTGGCAATTGGTGATTGGTGTTTTCTTTATTAGACTGATGGATTCCATTACCTGTCCAGCAGGAACTCAGATGGACATCATTCCCGATTACTCTCTCTACAGGATTTACTGAACAAGAAGGTTATAGAGTATACTATCATTTCTCAACTTCTGCACATGTAACATCATGCTAGAAAATCTGTGCCAGCAATGAAATATTGAAGTTTCATTGTTTGTACTAGTGGATGTGTTTTTGAAGACACATAAAATATTTCTGTTGTTTAAGAAGAATATTTGCATTTTAATCCTCACTAAGATGGAGTAACAGATTTACAAGATGTCCCTGTCCCTGGTAGGAAGGTTGGACTAAATAGAACTTAAAGGTCCCCACCAACCCAAATCACTCTGTGATTCCATGATTCTATGATTCTGTCTATTCTTTCTAGCTTAATTATATTTTACAATAATTAGAAGCAGATACTATGGAGTCATGAACTTTGGACAGTTTATTGATTTAATTTCTTTTGCATTGATAATGAGCTATCAAAAAACAAAACAAAAAAAAAAAAAAAAACTGAGCAGCTCTTTTTAGATAGATAGATAGATAGATAGATAGATCCATCCATCCATCCATCCATCCATCTCATCTCAGGTTTCTGATTATGCAAGCGGTATGTGATACAGGTAACATTATCTTGGTCCTGTCCTCTGTTTGCTTCAGAGAACAAAATCATTAAAATTGGAATAGACCTCCAAGATCATCTGGTCTAACCATCACCCTTCTACCAATATTGCCCTTTAAACTATTTTCCTTAGCACCACGTCCAACCTTTCCTTAAACAACCCCAGGAACGGTGACGCCACCACCTCCCTGGGCTACCTGTTTCAATATCTGACTACTCTTTCTGAGACAAAATTTCTCCTAATTTCCAACATAAACCTCCCCTGGTGCAACTTGAGGTCCTGTTAGTCCCTCTAGTCCTGTTACTGGTTATCTGCGAGAAGAGGCCTATACCCTGCTTCCCACAACTTCCTTTCAGGTAGTTATGGAGAACAGTAAGGTCTCCCCTGAGCCTTTTCTTCTCCAGAGTTAATAATCCCAGTTCTCTCAACTCCTCATCAGAAGACTTGCATTTCAGACCCTTCACCAGCTTCATAGCCTGTCTCTGGACATGCATCAGGCCCTTGATGTCCTTCTTGAAGTGAGGGGCCCAAAGCTGAGCACAGAACTTAAGGTGTGGCCTCTCCAGAGCAGTATACAAGGGGAAGATCACCTCCTTGGTCCTGCTGCTATTCCTGATGCTATCCAAGATGCCCTTGGTCTTCTTGGCCACCTGGGCACACTGCTGGCTCATGTTTAGGCAAGCATCAGCCAGCCCCCCAGATCCTTTTCTTCTGCACAGATTCCAGGACACTCTGCACCAAACCTTGCATGGGGTGTTGTGACCAAAGTGCAGAACCTGGCACTTGGTTTTGTTGAACTTCATCCTATTGGCCTCTGTCTATCAACCCATCCTGTTGCGTTGGGTCTGTCTGAGATGGAGTCACCTTTCTCACAGCCCACACAGAGCTGTGCTCTGCACTTGCAGCTGGAACAGCACTGGTATCACTCGTTGATGGGAAGTAGAGAATAACTTTTTTTTTCCTTTCTCTCTGTGCTTCCGCATGGCCTTGTTGTTTCTTTTGTTTCTTTTTCTCCCCATTCCCCTTCCCTTTAATTAAATCATTCTCATCTCAAACCTCGAGCTCTTTGTGTTGTCTTTTCTCCCCCTTCCTCTTTGAGGAGGGGAGGAGTGAGAGACCGATTGTGGTGGAGCTCGGCTGCATACTCGAGTAAAACCATGACACCTGTCTAGGTCCCTCTGCAGATCAACACTTCCCTCCAGCCTGGTGTCATCTGCAAAGTTACTGAGGATGCACTCAATTCCATCATCTAAATCATCAATACAGAAATTAAAGAGGATGGCCCCCCAGCACCAACCCCTGGGGAACACCACTCATGACCAGTCTCCAGGTGGATTTCACTCCATTTACCAGATGAGTTCACCAAGAACATTTGCAATGTCCTTGACTCAGCAGTGTTTCTTGTAAAGCTGGCTTACGTAGGTTAATATTTTTACAATATCTATGACAACAGCTAGTGTAATTGCACTGCAGAAATTGTTTTATTGCCCATATGGTACAACCTTACTAGTCTTTTTGTTTCAGAACCTCATCTGAATATCTCTGTACATGATAGTGTCATAGTCAGGAAAAAAAAAAAAAAAAAAAAAAAAAAAAAAGTCATTATCATTTTCTCACTGTCACCCCCTGCCATCAGTTTAAGTTAATGACATAATAGCAAAAAATACATAGTCTATTATTAAAGCTAGGCATTCACTTGAAGAGAAAATGAATAGGGCAAGAGCATTCACTGGAATGACACAATCAACTTTATTTTAATATGGGATAAACTGATTAAGAAATAATGAAAATAAGTGTTTTTCTAGGCACTAAGTTAACAGATCGTTCAATTTGTTTTCTTTAAAAATGAATCACATATCTTTAAGTAGGCCAACAAGTTATGGTATATATCAGAGTACAATTCTGTTGCTTTTGAAATGATATATGCAACTATGTGTGGAAATGTGAGAAGACTGTGTTAAATAGAACAGTGTCCAGCAAGAGATTTCCTCTTCATCAGCACAGAAAAACTGCTCATACTTAGAGGAAAGAAAAACTGAAGGAGCTAGGAACAAGAAAAAATAATTCTGCCAGTCAGTATATACTTTAAGGAAAAGTAGTGCATAGTTATGCTATCTGCTGTACCATTGAGATTGCACTGTTTGCTCAGAGATTAAGATTTTGTCATACTCAACTCAAAATTATCTTCATATTTTCTATACTTGAGTAAACAAAAGAGTAGAAGCTCATATAAGTTTTTTGTTCTACTAAATATTGACTTATGCATATAAAAGAGTTGGTAATTTAGCTAACAAAGTCAGAACTCTGTAGGGTGGTCTCATGAGTATGAAAGCAAATTTCTCCCAAACTCCAATTTTTCTCCTTAAGAAAGAATTGTCAGGCTACAATGTTAATTTTGTAAATACATTGAAAATGTATTATTATTACTAATATAATAATTATTA